>NC_073746.1:7270379-7570379 GCF_029784135.1 Toxorhynchites rutilus septentrionalis
TTGTTCGACGACCTTGTACACAAAATGGACGACAATCTTGCTTTGCAAGCCGTGTCTTGCACCACCCACATATTAATCATGACTGATATGAAATTTCAAGCAGGTACCCATATTTAATATATATATATTTTTGTGATTTCAATAAATTGTTGTAGTTGTTTTGAATTATAGAATTATAAACAAAACTTCTTGAGTTCATTCGATTCTATAAGTAGTTTGCTTGCAAGGTATATAACTCGTAAACACTTTATCTTTCGAATGAAGTGATTTTCATGTCACTTCGTTCAACCGACAAAGAGGTATTGAGGCTCAAAACCTTGTGCCTCCAACGTAACGCTCCCGTTTTCGAATTCCCCGAAATATTCATTCATCCCCTCATTGAGAATTGATTCAGATTCAACTACAAACAATTGATCAATATACCAACAATAGTCCTATGTCAACCTTGCGGTTACACCACAGCTATAACCCACTTCCTGTTTTTTTTATTTCAGGAGAATTTTAGAATAACTTAGCTTCTGAAGCAATCTTTGACTTTGTTGCTTTTCAATATGTGAAAAAAATAGGGGTGAGTGTTTAATATTCCTCAAATATTTTCTTTGTCTCAGGATAAAGAACACCTTGGACCGCCCAAGATAAATTTCAATTGACCTATAACATGAATAACGATAATAAAAAAGTTGATGGGTCTGAGTCTAGGGGCACGGACGATAACTTGACATAGGAATGTGATTGTGTGTAGTGTTGCATTTTAATTGAGTTCTTTCATTGATCAAAAACTGTATTTTTTCTCTTTTGATATGTCAGATGGGAGCCGTAAAAAACCGTTTCCTGTATGAACTTGTATCCTTTAAACGGGTTAGATGAGATAACGTTGTAAAATCCAGAACCACATTCTGTACAAAAATATACACAAAAAACCATTAAAACCATTACTACCCAATTCTTTTGTGTATTCAATTATGCAGAAGAAGACAAGGAGTCATTATGTATCATTTTTAAACACAAGTCTAAATAGTTAAGATCTACATAAATAAAAGCCTATGTCAAATAAATCTATGACTACAGAAATATATTATAGACTAGCTGACCCGGCAAACGTTATTTTGCCATTTAAATTATTTCTAGAAAATATTTTGGGTGTTAAATAAAACATAACTAATGTATTTTAAGCGTGTTTGAATATTTCAACGATCTACAAAGTTATACGAATGTGATCGATAAAAAGAACGAATGAAACGATTTCAACGGTAGTTGGTGTGATGTTTCATAATGCAATGTATTTTATTAATGTAACTGATATGTTTGATCTCTCAACAGTTGTAAACGCACAAAGAAAAAAAAGTAATACATTTTAGTCGTGAAGTTAAAAAATATAATTAAGAAAATAAATATTCATATCGTTCAAATGCTGTCTCGTGGAAGGAAAATACATAACATAAAAACATAGTCAGACACAATTTTCGTTCAAGATTTGTCCCTCAATTGCAGAGAACATGTTGCTTTTTCAAAGCGAACACATTTCATATGTAGAATTAACTTTTATTTTAAAAAAATGGTTAAAAAGCATGTTTAGTCCTCCCGAATATCCATTATTCATTTTTGCTTCACAGAAATGGAACACGGAGCTCAATGTTATCTATCGATTGGACTTGTCGATTGGACTTGAGTTGAATGAATTTCAGAATGCAAAATTGCAATCCGTTCGGATAATTTTGACTCTGACGCTGTTACGGCGTTGCTCATGATAGCGTTTCCCAAGTGAATGTATTCTTTCTTAAGCCACTTATGTTGATTGGGTCGTAGGAATCGCAGTCGTTTGCTCTCTACCTTCGCGTACATGTGGACCCTGAATTTGTTTTTACAGCTCACGACTTCATATAATGACTTCATACGATACACATAAAATCCATCGAGCACACTTTTTTATTTTATTAGTCTGATATAACTATTCATAAATATTATTTCAAAATGAGTAATGATGTTCATAACGAATGGAGTACCTGTGGCAGGATCACGTTGTCTAATGTTTGTGCAATATTCATCTTGTTCTTTGAGAATGGTCGGGCATTTTTCGTCAAAAATATTTCTTCTGACCTGCATTGTGGTCACACACATTCCAGAACTTGCCACTCAGAATACATTCAAGGTGTGTTGTTCGGTGTAGAAATCTCAACTAAGTACTACTAAAAATGATGCAAGTAATACTACGATCAGAAGACGAACGTTTGGCACATTAGTGCTATTGAAGAAGAACATGGAGAGAGTCGTATGAACGATGTGCGTTAACGACGAATTCCAGATTATTGTTTTTTCTTCGAATCACAATTTCGCGCGTCATTGTGCAGACACCTGCTATGATTTTAGTAACGCTTGCGCACTGAATCTAGATACGTGCTCTCCAGCAGATGTTTTATCAGAATTGATGACAATACATATCGTGATTGTCATTTTGTAAACCGAGCAAGGGTGATTTGAAGTATTTCAATAATTTGTGGTGCTCATTCAAAAATACTTGCAGCTCGCCGGCGATACGCCTGGCTTTAGATGAAGTTAGATTACTTACGAATGTGTGGATGAAAGTTCGATCCTAGCAACATCTGTCATTTAACAACCTAAATAAATTCGTTCTGAAGGCTTCTGATTTTTTCTTTATAGAGGCACTCTAATCGGTATTAAATATTTAGTAATCAGTATCCTAGCGGTATCGTATTTAGTTTACAACCTATTCTCATGCTTACCAAGTTTTTTGTGAGTTCGGTAACAAACACCGTGACACGAGATTTTTATAAATATATAGAATAGAATATAGATAAAAATAGCATTTCCTCCTTCGTTGCCACGTTGTCCGGAGCATTGTTTGTAATAAGTTTATAGCCCGGTGATATATATTGAGTATTCTATGGCCATGAGTGCTCTCTTGGGAAGCTACTGTGTAGCTGCTGTAGTGAATCAATCTCATTAGGTGCTATGTACTAAGCTGCCGTATTCTCGCAAAGTGACGCAAGCGCCAGAGGTAAGAATTTTCAGTACGAGACTTTTTGTAAAACTGCATGTATAATCAGCATACGCGTACATTACGAAAATCTGATCTGTACAAAATGTGTATTGTTGATGGAAAAACATAGCCATCGGTTTGATTTTTGAAAAAATACAGTTTTATTTAAGCTACGCCACCAACGCCAATTTGTTTTGGAAACAGCAAATTTAAATCGCTGTTTCCACAACCGATTGGCGTTCATCCATCAAAGTATGTGAGAATCTGTTTCCAATTATTTTCTCCAACATGCTGCCGTTGAGCGAAGCATCAGGGAGAAGAATTCACATACTTACCCAACTTTGTAGCATGAGTCGAGCAGGTTAACGTAGTTGAGAACCCGATTGTAATAATTATGGACAGCACCGATTTTCTCGAATTCAAAATGCAATTGAAACCATCCGTGTTAAATAACATAATGCCGTCCGAAATTATCCGAAGTAAAACAGATTCAGTTAACGCGAGGATGTTTTGAGTTTTGTTACAAGATGTGTTTCGTTTCGTTTGGAGCATTTAGAAGAGTGCAGCTGTTCACCAAATCCGACATTTATCCTTCAATCAACACTCAATTTATCCGAAAGAGAAATTGAACAGGGGAGGAAAGTAAACATCGTCAAGAAGCTCTGTCCCTTGATGCCTGAAGGAAAAAGATACTACATATTAGGGAATCCTTGTAATCAACAATTAAATTGACGAGTTTGAACTATTTAGTTCTAATCTTTATGAGCTATATGTGAGAACAGCAATACACTTCAATCTAGGATAACTGTACTTTAAGATGAGTTTGATTTTATGAATATAAAGTACATGGTTTTGTGAGCTTCTTAGTACATGATTTCTGATTCTGAAACAAAATTGCTATTATAAAAGTAACATTACATGGGGATGGACTGTTTTTGATTAAAATACTTGGCATGACAAGCTTCTCAAAAAGGGGTTTTTTACCAGATGGAGGCATGTGACTTTTATTATGCTAAACGTTCATTACGGAAGAAGTTGTTATGTGAATATTGCAGTCCCTGCTCGTTCATCGTTCTCTATCAGAACAGATAAAAAAATCACATCGCTTCACTATAAAATTACGACACAACATAGAGAAAATGGCGCTTGCGCCCCATCATAGTGGAAATGGCGCTTGCGCCACTCCATTCAAGCTTTCACGGGGTCATTTTTTCACATTTGTGTGAATTTTCACAGTTGTTTGGAAGGATTTGGTGTTCTTTATCGATCTATAACAAAAAACGTAAAATGTCAATGTTGGCGCTTGCGTCACTTTGCGAGATTACGGCAGTAAGGAAAGGGAAATGAGAATGGGCAATGCATTCGAGGAAGTATAATATTAAGATAGCGATTACTCAACCTATCATAATCTGATATGAGTGAGTATACCCTTTCGATGTTCTAAATCAGCAGCCAATTAAATTCATTAATTGCATTTTTTACAACAAACAACAGCTCGATATTGTGTCATCCTGGACCACAATTACAAAAATTGTTAGTAGCAAGACCTACACGATAAAAACCGAATTGAGTTCGAATTGATTGGGCAATATGCGATACAATAACTGATAAACGCCTATTATTGGTAAATGGAGAATAATTCCCTATACATTGTAAGCTAACGCCCTAATTCAGGCAGAAAAATTGCACGTTGCGTCGAAGAGGAAAGCGAGTGGTTAGTACAATCGAAAGAAAAAATACCCTTTTTAATCGTCAAATTGTTAACTTTTTTTTTAACTATATTCACTGTTCATATTTTGAGTAGAAACATTGCTGAATGAATTTCCTGTCTAATGGTATATAACACAACATATGTTGCAATAACGATTTTGAGTAATATGTGTTTGAAAACTCCTCATGAATCGTTACATTTTTCGTAGATTGACCCCCCTATATAGGAATCAAAGACATAGTCCTATGTCAAAAATCTCTTCATCACCATCCCAAAGGATACTCAAAACAAACATCAAATGGCACAAAAGATATTTTAAATTCTGCCGTTTTGAATTGCAGCAAAACATCCGCGAAAGGACCCAATTTGAATAAATTTGAAATAGTTTTTGCAATGATTGTTCCCGTTTGCACAGAATAAAAACTAATGACTCGCAGTTGATCTCCGACCCCTGCTTCGAACCGTTCTATTTCCTGTCTTTTAATAACATAATATCATCCACTGCGCATAAATGACTCCCCGACAAAAAAAAAAGGTGATACAATCTATGTTTATGGCAGGATAACTTTTGTGGTCGTTTTCTATTCACATTTAGCTGTCATTTTATTTTCAAAGCTTTTCTACGGAGGATAGTATCTTTATTTATCCTTCGTCCATCCTACGTGTCGTTTTATGCCTATGCCTATTTTAAATAATTCATCATCCCACCGCGGTAAGTCGAAATTATGTCCACGGGTTATACAGATATATTTACATCTCTTTTTTTTTCATTGTAAACGATAATACAATCCATATATTTAATGTGTTCGTTTTATGATGTTTCCTGTGGTTTCCTCAGCGTTTCATGCGACCAATTTAATTTCGTTGTTTAGAGTATATGTTCATTCTGCTATCTTTTATGCGAACGAAAGAAAAGTTTCAACTATGAATTCTGAATTATTTCCACGGTGAGCTGGCAGTTGGCAATTCATAACTGAAGCTAAAGCTGAAGTTCTTGTTGCTTAGCGGAAAAGCAAAAGTTTGCAAAATGTGATTGAAATTAATAAAACTAATGTCTCGGCTAGATTGGATGCTGCTTCTATTTGCACAAAAGATGCGCACAGTGGAATCGTTGCCCATCCCCCCGGGCGTTTGGCACAGTGGATGAGGACATTGGCCAGGACCACGCGGAATTCATTTCCCTGCAGCAATATGAATATTGTATTGTGTGCAACAGAGCTTTTACATTCTTCGCCGATTGCCCGAAGTAACCAGACGAAGGAAAGTCGCGTCCAAGTTCCGTTATCGGTTACCGCGTGATTGTTGTTTTTTTTGCCGCTGAAGAGTTCATTTCGCTATCTGAATAGTGAGTGAAGCGCCCTGCCTGCAAGTGGATAGAGGCTTTCATCCTCGGAAAGCCAAGCATTGGTTTTTGTTTTGTCGCTGTTTCGCCGACATTGGAGATTTCGCCGAGTCATCGTGCCAACAGTGACAGTGCGGGTAAGCTTTCACCGACGACTGTGTGTAGTGGTGTCGTAGGCACATTCCCACCACCAACGAGCTTTCAGCACGCTCCCGTTCATCTGCACTGGAGTGCGTTCATAGGTGAATAAGATTGAATATAGTGAGAGAAAATATTTATTAATTATAAGTTTTTTTTTTGTTTGTTTTTGTGAATTATTATTATTGTGAAATATTATTTAAAAAAAAATACTTAGAATATAAGTGCCAATTTTAAAATGGCAGAGGGTGGGGGACCTTCGGATATGGAGGTCTCTGACTCTAGTTCCCTCCTAAGTGATAAAAAAAAGTCACTCAAACGCGTACCAAATACGGAAGATACTTCTTCTGGGGACGAGTCAGCTAACCCTACCAAGCCTCCCTCCAAAAAACTAGCAAATCTCCCATCTGCCCTTAACGATCCCACTCTACCTTCAACCTCGTCTTCTCCCTCTGTTCTTCCCGCTCCTTCTCAACCTTCGTCTTCCCACTCTCAATCCCCGTCCTCGCCTTCCCCCCCTGTTATTCCCACTCCCCGTGTAAAGGTCTATCCAGAAGATGCGCCCGGAACTGAACTGGTTCGCTATCTGAATAGTGAGTGAAGTGCCCTGCCTGCAAGTGGATAGAGGCTTTCATCCTCGGAAAGCCAAGCATTGGTTTTTGTTTTGTCGCTGCTTCGCCGACATTGGAGATTTCGCCGAGTCATCGTGCCAACAGTGACAGTGCGGGTAAGCTTTCACCGACGACTGTGTGTAGTGGTGTCGTAGGCACATTCCCACCACCAACGAGCTTTCAGCACGCTCCCGTTCATCTGCACTGGAGTGCGTTCATAGGTGAATAAGATTGAATATAGTGAGAGAAAATATTTATTAATTATAAGTTTTTTTTTTTGTTTGTTTTGGTTTGCCTCCATTGGAGGAGTATAACTTCATTTCTCGTTTGATCTATGACAGCGCGGTTCGCGCTCAAACGAAACCCATCCCAGGTTCCACTATTCGTCGAAGGCCTCCCAATCCATGGTGGGATGGCCAGTGTTCCAAGCTTTATGGAGATAAATCGAATGCATTTAAAGCTTTTCGGAAACGTGGAACCATTGAGAATTTTCAAACGTATTTGGACCTTGAAAATCAATTTAAAAACTTGATCAAAGGGAAAAAACGTGCTTATTGGCGAAATTTCGTGGGAGGTTTATCACGAGAAACGTCAATGAAAAATTTATGGAAAGTGGCTCGAAACATGAGAAATCGCTCTTCATCCAATGAAAGCGAGGAATATTCACATCGATGGATTTTTAATTTTGCACGAAAGGTTTGTCCCGATTCCGCTCCAGTGCAAAGAATTATTCGAGATATACCACAAGATAGGTGCGATCTTGATTCCGAGTTTTCGATGGTAGAATTCTCTCTTGCTCTCCTTTCATGTAACAATTCTGCTCCGGGATCGGATAGAATTAAGTTCAACTTGCTGAAAAATCTCCCTGATGTGGCGAAACATCGCTTGTTGAACTTATTCAATCGGTTTCTGGAGCATAATATTGTTCCAGATGATTGGAGACAAGTACGAGTTATAGCTATTCAAAAACCCGGAAAACCCGCGTCCGACTTCAATTCGTACCGCCCAATAGCAATGCTGTCTTGTATACGGAAATTGTTGGAGAAAATTATCTTGTTTCGCCTTGATCGATGGGTTGAAACGAATGGCCTACTCTCAGATACACAATATGGGTTCCGCAGGGGCAAGGGGACGAATGATTGTCTTGCGTTGCTTTCTTCAGAAATTCAAATGGCTTACGCCGAAAAAAAACAAATGGCTTCAGTATTCTTGGACATAAAGGGGGCCTTTGATTCTGTTTCAATAGAGGTTTTGTCAGACAAATTACAATCTCGGGGTCTGCCGCCTCTATTGAATAATATGTTATATAACTTGCTTTGTGAGAAACATTTGAACTTTTCTCACGGAGATTCGGCAGTAAGTCGGGTCTCTTACATGGGACTCCCCCAGGGCTCATGTTTAAGCCCCCTTTTGTACAACTTCTACGTAAGCAACATTGACAATTGCCTTACACAAAATTGCAGCCTAAGACAACTTGCAGATGATGGAGTGGTGTCTGTCGTAGGATCAAACGAATCCGACCTGCAAGAACCCTTACAAGATACTTTGAACAATTTTTCAACCTGGGCCATTGGGCTAGGGATCGAATTCTCCACGGAGAAAACAGAGATGGTGGTTTTTTCTAGGAAGCATAAACCAGCAAAACCAAAGCTTCAACTTTTGGGTAAACCGATCACTCATGCTATGTCATTCAAGTATCTTGGGGTCTGGTTCGACTCTAAATGTACTTGGGGGGCCCATATTAGGTATCTGAGTAAAAAATGTCAACAAAGAATAAACTTTCTCCGTACAATTACCGGCACCTGGTGGGGAGCCCATCCCGAAGATCTTATAATGTTGTATCGAACAACTATTCTCTCAGTGATGGAGTATGGCAGTTTCTGTTTTCAATCAGCTGCCAAAACACACCTCATTAAACTCGAGCGAATTCAGTATCTTTGTCTCCGTATCGCGTTGGGATGTATGCCCTCAACGCATACCATGAGTCTCGAGGTTTTGGCAGGCCTACTCCCACTAAAAGATCGCTTCAATTTATTATCTCTTCGGTTCCTCATCCGGTGTAAGGTTATGAACCCATTGGTGATCGGAAATTTTGAGCAGCTGATCGAGCTAAATTTTCATTCTGGATTCATGAGCTCATATCATGAATTCGTCTCCATGCAGGTTAATCCTTCTTCGTATATTCCCAACCGTGTTTGTTTTCCTGACTACATCAATTCCTCTGTGCATTTTGATCTGTCCATGAAGCAGGATATCCATGGAACATCAGATTATCTTCGATCGAGGATCGTTCCAACGATCTTCGATGCAAAGTATGGGGATATCAATTGTGATAATATGTACTTTACTGATGGGTCCTCTATGAATGAGTCCACAGGATTTGGAGTGTTCAACGAATTTTCTAGCACCTCACACAGTCTTCAGAATCCTTGCTCAGTGTATATTGCTGAATTGGCAGCGATACACTGGGCGCTGGACAGCGTCGCCTCACGACCTGTTGAACACTATTACATTGTAACGGATAGTCTTAGCTCTGTCGAAGCTATCCGTTCAGTGAGGCCGGAAAAGCACTCGCCGTACTTCCTTGAGAGAATACGAGAAATTTTGAGTGCTTTATCCAGACGCTGTTATGTCATTACCTTTGTCTGGGTCCCTTCACATTGCTCAATTCCGGGTAATGAGAGGGCTGACTCATTAGCAAAGGTAGGTGCAATTGAAGGCGATATTTATCAACGTCAAATCGCCTTCAATGAATTTTATTCTTTAGTCCGCAAAAATACCATAGTTAACTGGCAACGCAAATGGAACGAAGATGAATTGGGCCGGTGGCTCCACTCGATTATCCCTAAGGTTAGCCTCAAACCATGGTTCAAAAGTCTGGACTTGAGTCGGGACTTTATTCGCACCTTCTCCCGACTCATGTCCAATCACTGTTCGTTAGATGCGCTACTCTTTCGTATTAATCTTGCCGACAACAATCTTTGTGTTTGTGGCCAAGGTTACCACGACATCGAGCACGTTGTTTGGTCGTGCGAGCTGTATCTTGTTGCCAGATCGAATTTAGTAGTTACCCTTCGGGCCCGAGGAAGGCAGCCCATGATGCCGGTGAGAGACGTGTTGGCTCGGTTAGACCTTGATTACATGTCCCAAATATATGTATTCCTTAAAGCTATCGATCTTCGTGTGTGATTGTCCTTACACCCTTAGTTTTTCCTTTTCCTTTTCCTTTGTGAGAGATCGGATCCCTTCTTAAGAATAAGATGAAATGTAAATACATATTAGATATAAGATAGGTTTAAGAATTGAGTGTGATGAGTGTGATTGAGAGTGTGAGTGTGATCATTGTCAATATATCCTCATATCCCCTCCTTTTCCTGAAGAAAATATGTCACCCTTCTAAACTCGAGTCGACCGCGAGTAATCGGTTTCCTATATTATTAACATTAGAATTAAGGAAAAATGTTTATATACTAGTAACAATACAGTAAGGAGTTCGGCTCCTTTAAACCTATGTAACTGAGCCTGTAAAAATAAACGATTTAAATAAAAAAAAAAACAGAGCTTTTACATTTTGAAGTTTGCGGCGATCCGCTTCTTGAGATTCTTTATCTTTTCTATTTGGGTATTCAGTGTGGTCCTGAGAAAACTATCGTTCGGATGGTTCACAATGCAAAAGTCTTTCTTTCTATGTTTTTAAAACCACATAAATCACATCCTGAATAAGCAATCATTTCATAACTCGTATAGCCGCTGCATATTGGAAACAACAATGTGTCGTGATATGAGTTACTAATTCGATATTGTACAATTCAACGAATTATATTCAAATGTAACTAACAAACGATATCATTATCTGTTTAGATCTCGCAGATTATATATTCAGCCAGCCGCAATTCAATTTGATTGCATCTGTGAACGCTTGGGGAAACATTATCGGTTTACCGATGTGTCCCCACACATCGTGTGATTGTTTGGATTTCGTTTGCATGATAATTCGAAACAACCTGAATTCAAACTCAAACATTGTCGCGATAGAGCGGTGCATTAGGCTGTGATTATTCATGTTTATCCTGTATTCGATTGGCACAGTAAATCTCTTTGTGGGATGTTGTCCAACATTCATCAAAATATGATCTTGCTGGAACCGATACCATACAAGTTTCATGAATCAATCTGATTGTATACAAATATTGATACCACGGTGAGGTTTTCAGAATTAATTATACACTGAAAAACATCTATCACGTAATCAACCCCAATATGACGCTTTTATTGAATTCATTTCAGTAATATATTACAATTAATATATACTACCGCGATTATATTTTGCGATTACGTTGAATTTCCTACCGATCCCGAATGTAATTCGGGTCATTCTTTCCAGAATGTAGAAAATGATAAACGAGCTTGCTTTTCGCAAACAACGAATTCCAATATTTTTGGTATGGAAACACTTTATTTTTTATCAAAACGTAATTTCACACTCCAAAACTTTATTCTACAATACTATTTACAGCAATCTACTAACTCTTAATTCTTTGTAATATGGTAAATTTCTCCTCTCAATGACTATCCAACTATTCTCCTTAAGGGGGTATTCTAGTCTAGAAATCTGAAAAAATCGAAATTTTTTTTTTACCATGTTTCTGTAGTTTAGGCATTCAAGAATATACTCTAGAAAGGACTTATCGAAAATCCTATTATTTACCTAGTTAGAGCCATCTTAGTGATGTGGTATCTAACCTGTTACGGCCATCACAATGAACTTCAAACGCGTTTCTCTCGGAACTAGTTTTTTTCTAACTGGCGTACACGATATCTCAAGTTCTACTGAACCGATTTATGTCAAATTTATATGAAAATAATCTGCATACATCTCTCTATCGCATGAACCAATAAAAAATTATAACTTTTTAATTTTACTATTTTTAAAAAATCGGTAAACGCAAAAAAAACGTTTTAAACAGCATTTTTGTTTTCAAACGGCCGCCATTTTGTTAAAACCCATGTTTTTGACTTGTCCGAGGTTCATGCCATAGCGACATCTTTACTGATTCAGAATCTGTTCGATTTTTTTGTTTCAGATAACCAGAAGGACTGGAATCGTGTACGCCATGGCACAACTTTTTTTTGAACACCCTCACTTCACCAGCATGTAACTATTCTAATTATGAATATTTTTTTTCCGTCCTATTTTTGTTTTATTGTTGAAAGATAGATAAACGAATAATGATATAATGGATAGTAAAAATATTCTTTGTTTTGTTTTTACGGAGTTCGAAAAAACGTCCGAAATTCGTGTCTCTACACTAGAATACCCCCTTAATCTTGGGGTTTTCAATAATTTCCTTTCTTTCCTATTGTTCACACTTTCCCATTTCATTTCTCAGTGTTTTAGTGTTCGTGATTAAAGGTACCCACAATATAAAAATCTAGCCCATGCCGCAAAACTGATCATGTCAGAGGAATCCGTCTCCATAAAATCGCAGTGTATCCAACAATGTTAATTACGTTGTCTGTAAAATTCACGAACTTTCTTGGGAACATCTGCCATTAGGTTCCGTACAGTATCCTCAGACATGCTGGCGGCGGCGCTTTTCCATCTTCTCTTGAAATCATTAATGTCATTCGCTTTCTTCTTAGTTTCGAATAGTGTTTGCTTAATCAGAGTCCAGTACTTTTCCACTGGGCGAAGTTCTAAACAGTTCGCTGGTTTTGCTGTTTTTGGCACATATTTGACCTCATGTGCATTATACCATTCCAGGATGGATTTTGCATAGTGACAAGAGGTCAAATCTGGCCAAAACAACGCTGGAGAGTCGTGGCTTCTTATGAATGGTAGCAACCGCTTCTGGAGACATTCCTTCTCGTCGACATCTTTGTTGACAGTGTCGGTAGAGACGAAAGATTTGGATTTTCGGCGACAACTGCATATGGCTTGCTAAACCAAGTACTTTTTGGGGAATTTAGACTGCTTCTTGGTTCGGAAACACTCGGCTACGGCATTCCTTCGCATTGCAGTATAAAAAGCGAGACCCGGAAGCTGTTTGACATTTTTGCAAAAACTGGGTGTAGAACACCTTAGCACAGCCGTTTTGCAGTTTTACTTATCATCACGATTGGGCACTTTTTTCACTTTGTACGCCTTCAGTCCATGCCTCTGCGTCACTTTTTGTACATATGATTTTGATTTTCCAACCTTTCGAGCCATAGCTGAAATGTTGGGATGTTTCTCAATAATGGCAACCACCTTTCGGTCCATCTGTCAGGAGCATACTTTTCGATTTGTTCCGCTTCCAACCTTCCGATCCACAGTTAAGCGCTGGTCAAACGATTTGCACACACTAAACACGGTACTCTTCGGCAGGTTTAGCTTCTTGGCGGGATCGCGTACCGACAGTGTTGGATTTTGCTGCCGTTCGCGCAAAATGCGTTTGCGTACTTCCACTGGATTCGACGCCATTTTACCAAATTGAAGAAGAATGTAAACATGTCGGACATCGAAATAAAGAGGAGGGTTTCAGCTGTCATGTGAGTGAAATATTTCATTGATTAGTGAAATATTTCATTAACTATACTGAATGAAAAGTGTCAGAAATTTAACGTGGACAAGCTTTAGTTGTCGCAGGTTCTTTCTCTTTCATCATCAATCTTTCATCTGACAAACTCATAGTGTTTTTTCACTTCAACGTTCGTTACATGTCGTGAAAAGATTGATATGAACGATATCGATGAGAAGAGTGGTGAAGAAATCGTGATCTGTTGACCAATCAACTGTTTCCCGATGTTTCAAAGCCACGGGAGAGATCCTGAAGGTTCCACATGACTGGACGACATACAACGAGATAACTGGAAAATCATTTCTGCATCGGATCATGACCGGGCATGAAAAGGAGAAATATTACAAGAATCCCAATCCCCAAAGATCGTTTGTTGACATCAAGTCCCTCGAGTTCCGCTGGGGGCTTCGTCAAGGTGGTGATCTTTCTTGCCTGCTATTCAACATTGCGCTGGAGGGTGTTATGAGACGAGCGGCGTTTAACTTGTACAATTTTCGACAGATTCAGTCCATTCATCTGGTTTGCTAGATATTGTCGACAAAACATTTGAGATTGAACCGGAACATTACACCAGACTTAAGCAAGAAGCAGAGAGATTTGGACTGAGAATTAATGCGTCTGAAGTCAAGTACACAAATACAATATATCCAGCTTCCGGATCCACGCGCAGTAGTATAGGGATTGACGGCGATGGGTTTGAGGTAGTGAACTAATTTTTCTACCTTGGCTCAATGCCAAAGGATACCAGTCGCGAGATCCGGAGACGCATTGTCAATGGGAATCGTACCTACACCCAAACTAACGTTGGCAGAAAACATTTCATCCTTGGCAGAAATAGTGCTTTTTCGTGTGCTGGAGGATCAAGTGCGCTGTTTTGAAGGCTTTAAAATGTTTATATGTATGAGAGCAGACATCTTTTTCTATTTTCTTTTTTCATTTCATTTGGGATTGTACCAAAAAAAAAAAGTTCAGACGATATCAACGGAGATCGAACCAAGGCCGACTGGAATGCAGAGCTGTTTCACACGACAACGCAATCCATTTAACTGCTAGTGCTGCTGTATAAAAGCGTGATAATATTACACCTCATTATAAAATGAAGTTGAAAAGTGTTTTCTAAGAGGAAAAAGAAGAGCATAAACGAGAATATATATCTTTCTCTGTCTAGGCCGTGTATAGAGACGTCGGTTAATCGTTCGAATAATTCAAATAATCGAATATCTGCAATTACAATCGAGTAATTTGGTATCGAATAATGAGAAATCAAAATATGAATACATCGAATAGTTATCACAGTGATCGTGATTAATGAAAAAAGAAAGCATTTTCAAGGTTAATACATTTTTAGGTCAATAGTTAGGCTATGGATTTTTTTATCCAACAGCGACCATCTAACATCGACAACCCGATAGACAACGTGATATAAAAAATCATGAAATGGTCAATTTATCAATATACTGAAACATCATTTCATTCAAAAACCATGATTCTACTCCACGTTTATTTTACAATTATATTTAATGTAACTTTTAAAATTATAATATCATAATCTTTTTTATTATGCAATGTATGTTCATTATTATTACAAGAAAAAAATATTCGCTCGATTAATCGAATACTGAAAGACAATTATTCGAATGAATCGAATATTCAAAAATGATCCGACGATTAATCGATAATCGAATAAACGAAAAATTTAGACATCTCTAGCCGTGTATTTGGCAAACTATAAGAAAAACTTTCATATGCTTTCATTTTAATGTGTCTCCTGTTTCGCTCGCTCATATTGGCTCATATTGGCTCTAGGATGTATATTATACAATTTTTCTATTCTTCATTATAGAGACTTTCAGAGATATTATACAAATAATATACACGTATTGGGGAGTAGACCATTTTCTGTTATTTTTCGGCTCATTTAATGTAAAAAATCGGGATTACAGAACATGTGCTAAAAAATAACTTTGGGTGTACTGATGCCGCCACAAACTCTTGAGATCAATTAGCAATCGTGTGAAATGTTTCCTGTTTAAAACGCTCGTAAGACCGGTTATCCTGTCCATGGACAATACTGAAAAAGGACCAACGAGAACTCGGATTTTTTGAACGACGTGAAGATGAATATGAAGGCTGAACCACCAACTCACGCAACGCACTGGTGAAACAAGTATCCATAAAGTAGCCAAAGCTGAAAGGATAAGCTGGACAGGACACGTTGCTAGAACTCCCGGCAACTATCCTGAAAAAAATTATATTCATCGAGAACCTGGCTGGTACGAGACGACGAGGAGAGCAGCAAGCAAGGCAGAGCATGTGGGTCCAACCTGGCGCCCGTGGAATTGGAGAGAAATAACCACGAACCGAATTAATGGAGGAAATAACTCTTTACTTGAAATATAGAAGAACCCAAAAAAAAGCGTTGTTGACGTAGGACTACGGAATTATTTTGTACAATTTTGTACATGTCGATGTGATACGACTATTATTTCAAAATATATCAACAGTATGAAATTTACTTTTTTGTAGAATGTTCTGGTGATGCTGAAAACTGAAAACGAGTACGTGGTTTTGTAGGCGTATCTCAAGATGGTTGATTCTTGCCCTCGCACAATACACAAGCTGGCCATGCTAAACGGACTGAAAAATCCCGGGATTTTCAGTGAAAATAATCGTTTTTTGAGCAAAGCTCTGGGATCCCGGAACTTTTGAGCCCATGTAGTATGTTGCATTTTGTTCCCTTTTTGTATACGCGGAGTATTTATTGGCTGACAAAACGATTTTATATGTATACGTAGCGAAGGATATTGTAGAGAATCCTGAGAAGGTAACTAAGGGAACTCCTGTACAATGAATCGGACCGACGATATATTTTATGTCTAGTCGTGTGCAATATTTTTTTCATTCCAACACTAACAATGTATTCCAGAAATCTTACATTTTCAATATCTCGAAAACGCGTTTATAATCTTATACCGTGTTGTCTCAAATTCCGAACACTTAAGCTTTGTTGGTCATTAAACAGTGTCTCATTACTCAAAATGGTACTTTTTCGCGAAATGTGGTTTTTAGTAAGCGATCGATCGTGAGTTCAAAACTCAGGGCCCTCATTGACCATCTTCGAGTTGTTACAGAATAGCTACGTCCACGCAACAATCAACAGCGATGGAGATCGATCCACGGTCGAAATAAGATCGATTCATCCATACAACCGCTCTGCTCTGCAAGACACATCGGGCTGCTGTTCTATAAATAACTCAACAATGATCAATCAACTGTCTCCGCTGTCCGGTGGTCTAACTGGATAATGGAAGAACGGAAAGAATACTCTTACGCCTAAATGACTACTGTGTAAATGTACCATATGCAATGGTATAGAAGGAATACTGGCGAATGGCAACTGTGTAATGTAATGTGCTATAATTATAGATATAGTTATGATAACCGTGTGACAAGTACACGATTAAAATTCGGCTCTGTTACAGCTAAAATGCTAATGAGCCTAAAATAAATAAATGGGATAAAAAAAAATATTCTTTTATGATTATAACATTTTAATTTATGATGTAGAGGCGTAGATTTGTACGTTAGATCGCCAATTACGATACATCCACTTATGTTAGCAGAGTTCATAAAATTGATGCTATGAAATACTGTTGAAACATCGTAGAATTGGAGTGGGTTGTTGACACGTGTGCACCTTTTTCACGTACCTGTTGGCTGTCAATCCATCCATCCTGAGTTTGCTATCCAATTTTAATCTACGCGGTGGGAGTTCCACGCGCGGCTTACTGATGAAACATTTGCACTCAATCCATATAAATATGTTGTCAACAAGGTATTGGTTAATATTTCATTCCACTCCCATGTGATTTATGGAACCGAGAGCTGACAAAAAAATGGTCGTATCAAAAAAGAGGAGAGAGAGAAATGGATTAATATTTTTTTATTGTTGTCCAGCAGTGAAAATCCACCTGGAAAAACGAATATTTTTAAGCGGGACAAATATGATTTCCTCTTCAAAGAATCAGTTTTCAAAAATAACAACAGTTTAATCAAGTTGCTCATACAACATATCTGAAGCGATTTTTCATTTTCCATTTTCCATCTTTTTTCATCTTCCCCAGATCACTGCACTGGTCGTCATAGTGACCGGTGTCGTCATCCAGTCGTCGTATCATCATTATTCAAATTTCCTCGGTAAGTAGATTACAGACGCCCACAGGGATATCCACTCGAAGCGCCGGTAGGCTTGCCTGCTTTTTCGCGTTCCACGATTGTGTTTGGTTGCACCAACCAACGATTATTAATTGTTTTTCATCCGTTTCCCGTCGTTTGGTGTGGGCCACGGTTTACCGCACAGGTGAAAGCTTTTGGACCGCCCCGATAGTGCTCATCGTGATTGGATCAATCATATTTGTAGTCGCCTGCTTCGGATGCTGCGGTGCCGCGTTGGAGAGTCCTTGTATGATTATTACGGTGAGTAGTGGCATTGTGATTAAACAAAAAATGTGGAGCGATTCCATCGGTTTGAAAGCATGCTAGTTGTATGAAGTGCAAAGTTACAGTCATAACGATTTAATTTTACGAAAATGGTTTGCCATTTTGATTTTCGTTCGTATGTTCTCTTCGAGCTCGAGCACTCTGTATTGTATTAAAACCTAAAAAGCACACATATGGGAATGAAAATATCCATACCATTTAATTAACTATAATGTGATAAAATTCAAAATTTTAACATTTTTTATTTTAAAATGTAACATGTCAAATCGGAAAACAGGGGTATTATATCCGTGAGAAATGAGTGCTACCTTCAAGCGGTCCAGTTGTTGGCAGTACAGGTCCGAATTGAGCGTTTGGCCATAGGGAAGCAGCTCATAATAGATTATTCCTTGACAATCCCACCAAACACACAGCAGAACCTTCCCGGCCGTTAATGAGGGTTTGGCCACCATCTGAGCCGCTTCAGCGGGCTTCGACCACGACCGTTTGCGCTTCACGTTGTCGTAAGTGACCCACTTTTCATCGCCAGTCACCATCCGCTTCAGAAACGGGTCGATTTTGTTGCGATTCAGCAGCGATTCACATGCGTCGATACGGTCAAAGATGTTTTTTGCGTCAACGTGTGTGGCACCCATACATCGAGCTTCTTTGTGAATCCAAGCTTCTAAATGGTTAATAACGGTTTGATGACTTATCCCCAGCTCTTGACCGATGCTACGGCTGCTACTATGCCGGTCTTTCTCGGCTAATTCAGCGATTTTGTCGCAATTTTCGACGACAGGCCTTCCGGAGCGTGGCGTGGAAATGGAAACTGTATCGGGTCCATAAACTGCACAAATTTTATTGGCAGCTTGAGATGCATTTTTGCCTTTGTCATAGTAGTACTGTAAAATATGTCGGATTTTCTTTTTATTTTGCTCCATATTTGCGACACTATAACTCACGAACGACTTAACCAAACAAAACACTGTCAAGGACTATATTATAGCGCGCAAAAAAACCTTTCCAACAAGCTATAGTATGACTCGATACAATGAATACAACTAGAATTATTTTTATTTTTTTTTGTTTTTTCATATGAATCAGAAGTCATGTATAAAATTAAAAAAAAAAACAGTACTTTTTAAACCAGAATTGTTATGAGTTTTTACGAAACTACGATTTTTTGTATGTTAAGAATCATTTTTAGCTACAAATTATGAATTCTGACGTGATTTAAAACAAGAAAGCTCTTTAACAATCTTCTTCTAATGCATTCTCGAGATATTTAAAAAAATATATCTCATTTATTGTCTTATTTATAGTACATGAGCTCTTTTAATATGTTTGTCGAGTTATCACGTCATGTTCATGAAATTTTATGAATTTGTTTATAATTTTCAACAATGCACAGCGCCCCGAGCGGCCTCACGGCATTCTTATGTTCTAAAATACAAAAAACACAACTTCTTGGTTTTCAGGAGACACCACCGTTCTCCTGCGTGGCTCACGATCGACTCCCTTTTCTTTATTTTACTTCTCTTCACGATAACATTAATGTCTTAATATCTACCGACAAACTCTAGGTAGAGTTTTCCTATTCTGCTACCTCCGTTCTATTCATTTATTTACTGCTGCCTATCGTATTCATGGAATTTTCCATCTGTATGGAAAATTCCGGCATTCTTATGTTGCTCATTCTTATTGTAGAATCCTTTATTGGATTCTCATATTGTCTGGTTAGAAAAATGTCTGATGAGATGAGAATTAATTTAAAGGGGCGCTGCAACAACTTTTGCAAATTCTGCATTATGGTAAAAATATATGTCACGAAGTTACGTTGAAAAAAATATTTTGTTAAAACCAACATGTCTTCAAATGTTTTTCAACATAACTCGGTAACATATATTTTTACCACAATGATATATTTAGAGAAGTTGTTGAAAATTATAAGCATATTCAGAAAATTTCATAATATATAATTTAAAAAAAAAATTAAATTGAAAAATACAAGAATTAAGAAATGTTTTTCCAAATATCTCGAGAATGGCTGCATTTAGAAGGAGATTGATAAAAAGCTTTTTTTTTATTTTAAATCACATCAGGATTCATAATTTGTAGCTAACAATTATTGTTGACATACAAAAGTCGAAGTTTCGAAAATTAATAAAAATTCGATGTTGCACAAAGTTCGTCGAAAATAGTTTCACCATCTTGTACCCAAGTTTTTATTTTTTCTACATGACTTCTATTTTATATGAAAAAAATTTAAAGAAAATATATATTTTAGATATTGCAAATAAAAAATAAAAATAAAAAAAGTACTAATTTTTTCTCATTGTATATTTTTTCACGTGGACATCAATACTCTATAACTCTTTCTAAGACACTATTTCGGTAGGACTCATAGTTTTTGAGATTATCAAAGATTTCTATTACTAAAATCGATACGCCCTTTTCAAAAGTTACACTCAAAACAATTTGGGAATTTGGGGAAAACTCATATTTCCTCCAACCCAAACGGAATACAAACTTTCATTCGAATCAAAAATACTCATGTTTTGTCATTAGTCGATTTCGTTTGGAATTGCTCATAGGACAAAGAGTATGTTACAGCGATCAATTCCTTTTTCAGGTGTTGGAATCGGTGCCTACGAATTTTAGGATATGTTCTAGAAATGATGAGCCTTTATTGCTCCACCAATTATTTGTATAAAACGAAACGATAATTCGGTGTGATGCGTGTTAGGGTGGGTTTAGACTAGTGATATATTCATATGAAGAAATATGATGAGATTTATAGAAATCGCATCAACCGTTTACACTAGCGTGAACTTCTATAATGAATATATTCATATCTTCGGTGAATTTATTCACCTGTAGTAGAACTGCATCCAACTTTAGCGATTTCTCACCAGTGAGAAATTCACAAGCGTTTACATATGCTGAATTTATTCAAGTTATATATACCTCGAATAAGTGTATCATATTTATTCTCACCCGTTTACACCTATTTCACGTGAATAAATCCATCTATAGCTATAGATCTCCCTAATGTAAACCCGCCATTAGGTTTAATTCGATACTGAATTTAACGCTAGCCAACAAATGCAACATCTATCTTCTAAGTAAAGAGAGCAAGTGAAGAAAAATGATGCGATAGCTTTTCTTGGATTCAATATTCTAATTTTCAGCAATGAGCAGCTAGAATGCAAATATTGGTTTACTGAATATGCTAATGCCTAATGGTTATCTGAATATTTTTTCTTTTATACTTTCGAGAATGTTCGAATTTATGTTCACTACTTTACCACTTCCAGTTCTCAATATTCCTCTGTTTGGTCTTCTTTGCGGAAATCGGAATCGGCGTTGCCGGGTACTACAAGCACGAGGAGCTCAGTGGAATCCTCGAGAAGGGCTTCAACGAGACCATGGATAACTTCTCGAACAGCATTCCAGCGCAGGAAGCCTGGAATCTGGTCCAATCGGAGATGACCTGCTGCGGCGTTAACGGTCCGGAGGATTGGGAGCCGATTTTCAAGAACGATACCGTACCGAGATCCTGTTGCCATGAACTACCCGATGGGGTCACCAAATGCACCCGCAAGTACGCGGACCAGGAAGGGTGCTTCCCGAAACTATCGTCTTATCTTGGCTCCAAATCGCTCATCCTGGCCGGCATTGGAATCGGATTGGCCATTGTACAGGTGGGATAATTACCTAGCTAATATGGTGATGGAAAAGAATGTAGCGTTGTTTATTTTCAGCTCGTTGCCGTTCTTTTGGCCTGTTGCTTGTACGGATCCTTCCGACGACAGTACGAAACCGTCTAAATCAAACAATGATTTAGGAGGTGGGATGAAAATGGCATTACATAATCAAAATCGCTTCGGATACATAAGAGCAGGACCACAAAAACAAAATCAATTTCAACATCGACTAACCACCATACGAAAAGCCTCCGTCTGATAATATAAAACATTTCACATTGGCGCCCAAATTAACTAGGGGAAGCAGATCATCAAATCGTCTTTATCGGATTGTGTCGGAGAAAGCTGTGGCCGCCGGTTCAAAATTCCAAGTAAACCACCCCAAATCCCACCGCCCTAAGAGAGAAGAACATTCCATCTTGTGTTTTTGTTTGTCAAAATGTTAGATGTAAGCCGAATGATATGCCCTCTGGGCATACAATGCCCGGAGGAGGCTATCAGAGACCAAAAGATCATTTAATTTGTTTCACCATATTGTGAAATAATGTTATGAGAGGACAGAACAGAACGTGAGCACCTTTGTCAGCATAGTTGTGCAAATCAAACACAAACACTCACACACACACAATAATATTTGTAGTTTGTAGGTAAAATATGCGAAATCAAAAAGAAAACTTGTCAAAACCCTGTTACGTAAAAATGAAAGAAAAACTAATTTTGGAAACAAAATGAATATAAGAAAAATGTCGTGTATAAACATGAACAAGCGTATTTCGTTTTGGAAAGCATAAAGGTAGAGAGCATTAGATTTTACGAATCGCTCAATTTGCTCAATATAGACAGGCTTTTTAGATTTGTGGCATCATGTTATCTCACCCCCTTAGGTTGATGTTTTGGAGAGTATGTAACGAATGAATCTCACCCCCGCAATGTCACCGTGTGCTTTCATTTTGGTAAAATGCCTCATTTCCGCGGTGATGTTCTCGTATATAGTAACGAACTGATACCATCATCATATTTGTAGAGTTAGTTCTGAGCTCTTATTATAAAATTCAAAAAACAAATGAAGTTCAACGAACGGCAAAGAACAATAATATTCGAAAAAGTGAGAACAAAAATAAACTGACTTACACTACAATTTCAATTTCTCATTCAGCCCTCAAGCGCAAAAAAAAGTCTATCGAATCGTTGTCGTTTAAAGTGATAATACGAAATCATCAATGTAATCCCAACTAGCTTAGGAAGCCAAATCACTCTCTCCACTGAATCGTTGTGAACAAACTTTGACGAAACGCACTAGCGGAAGCACCAGAACGAGTGAAAAAAAAAAATCAACAGTTGTGTCAAATATTAAGGAACCACCTCACAGTACTAAAAAAAACAAACCGCAGCAAAATAAGAAACAAAAAAAAACATTCACCAATGAAAATTCAGAACAAATCGAAATGGTACGAGAAAAAAACCATGGATTGGTAGAAAGCGCAACGATTGAAAGGAGTATTGATATTTTTATAAGTGTATTTTATCGTTTAAGCCTGAAATATAGAATCACTTAAATCTTTTTGAATTCGTGTTCCTGTGTGAAAATTCCTTGAAGGTCTGTATTGAAATGGGAAGCTAGGATACCCACACGCAGATAGGTGCAAATAGGTTAATTCGGATGATTTTGAAAAGTTTTTGGGTGATTTTTAAATTTTGTCGACGTAGGATTACGTCTTTCGGGAACATATTGCGGTACAAATTGGATATCGAAAATCGTGGAAATTATCCAATTTCAAACGCTTATTGCTCAGTCATTTCATGATGGATTGATGAAATTTTTGCGTCAATCGATTCCGGCACTCCATAACAATTTTTTTATATTGAAGAAAATAATATATGTCATGAAACTAACCTTCGAACAATTGAGAAATCTCAACCCCTATCTTAACGGAAATATCGCCTTCTGTCGAAGTTGACGACACATTCGACGAATCCCTAACAGATACATCAAAGCCAAGCCACCTGGGGGGAATCGGCATTGCAAATACATAAAAGTAGGGGGAGCTTTTGCTCCCACCGAAATGTGTTCTCTAACAGAGACATCAAAACCAAGCTGCCTGGGGGAAATCGGCATTGCAAATACATGAAAGTAGGGGGAGCTTTTGTTCCTACCGAAATGTGTTCCCTAACTGAGACATCAAAACCAAGCTGCTTGTGGGAAATAGGCATTACAAAATCATGAAAGTAGGGGGAGCTCTTGCTCCCACCGAAATGTGTTCTCTAACAGAGACATCTAAACCAAGCTGCCTGGGGGAAATCGGCATTGCAAATACATGAACGCGTAGGGGGAGCTTTTGTTCCCTAACAGAAGCATTGAAACCAAATCATTATTAAAGAGTTTAGCAATGTAATTCTTCAAACATATCCAAAATCAACAGATAGCCTAACGGAATCCTACGACAACTCTGCGGTCGTGTCTCGGACACAACCCTCCTGCGTTTTTTTTTATTTTTGCAACTTTATGATTAAATGACAAGTCGGAATTGAGACACATGGATGTCAATGTCAAAATAACAAAATTCAGAATGGCCGAGCTAAGGTAATCATATCGACCCTATTGGCAAGCACTGTATTCAGTGAATTGGCAAGCAATTCAATAACATTTATTTCTTTTTTACAAAATTAATGACTAAAATTATAGTCTATAATATAGCTATCAGCAAAAACTATTATAACTTTTAGCATTTGAAGTGAAATAATGAATTTACGGATTTACATCGAATCATTAATAAATCATTGTTGAAACGAAGACGCCTATTTTTACAAATGAAACTTAGGAGATAAATTTAAAATATATTTTTTGATCGTGCATTTAAAGTCTGAAAACCCCTTATTTTATTCCCCTGTTTTTGTTTTTGTTATTCTCTATTCAGTTGATAAAACGGCGTTGACATAAGATGTACAGTGAATTAAAATTTCAATCGCGATTATTCCCGCGTGAATTTGAAAAAAAACGCGAAAATTGATCAAATTTACTGCGAAAAACGTTATTAAAATTGTCTTGTCCTGCAATATCTGACGAACAACTGAATAGGTGAGAATATTTCCCGTTATTTGATGTATTGAGGAAAAAGAGAAAATACTATGTTACTATTTATCTCAGTCAAAGAGTTGTGTTGTGTTTATGATTGTTTTGTAATTCTCCTTGTCCATCCGAAAGTCACTTTAGGTTGTGGGCGACGCGCGCTTAGGAAGCGCGGGGACCAATTAAAGTGTTACGATGATGGAGGAAGTGCTTGAAGAACAAAATTTGCTCAGCTGCATCGAACGGGAGCTGGATATTTGGGATATTGCAGAAATTAAAGAGGAAACCAATGATAACACTGCTGTGAAGCAACAGAAAGAAGCAGCTGGTGAAAGACGGATCATGCAAGAGTAGGGATACCATCTGTCCTGATTTAGCAAGACATGTCCTGATTTTGAGATGCTGTTGGGGCGTCCTGATTTATTTTTCATATTCTTGCATTTGTCCTGTATTTTATAAGGAATTCAATTTTGTTGACAAATCAAATATCGCCTTTCAATTTGCTGCAAACTCATGTAGTCTGCTCTCTTTTCACGCTCAATAAAACGAATATCACTTCACCTCTGAACAGTTTTGTTTCGTTTCACGTTCATTTGTTTCATTCTTCACACTGAAGCGAAGTTATGAAATCGTCAAAATAATGATATATCAATATCATCCATAATATTGTTACAATAAATCTGTGTGGGCCCATTAAACGCATGTTTTTTTTTTTTTCTTTTGTTTTCTATCGAGTTCCCATAGATTCGATGTAAATTTTAGTAATACTTATTTAAGTGCTGATTTGAGACCATTTCTTAGTGCTTACTGATTACCTGGGTAGTGCGTTAGATTCGAATTAAACTCCGTACATTCCGAAGGAACTGCGAATCAAATTGGATTCGTGACAAGGCGTATTTGTTGGCTACTCTCCGAAAGGCTACAGAATATGGGATCCGAAAAAAGGAGAGATCGTCGTTGTTCGTGATGTGGTGTTTGTGGAAACACCATTGAATACTGTTGATAATACTTCCTAACTATGAGGAAATACTGATGGATCGGATGATCGGTATGCTGAAACAGATGAGGATAATTCTGATGAAGAATACGGAAGCTTTTTGGAAGATTCGGCTGTGGAAAGTTCGAATGTGGAAGCAGATCTAATTTAGGATGCAGGAGCGGAACCTTTAGTCGGTAATGCAGGTCGAATAGCTCGTAACCGGGAACCTCGTTGGTTGTTTGATGTACAGTTCAAGTCCTGTCCGAACGAGATTCATTGTGTGCATCCCAACGAATGCTTCGTTACGTCAAGGAGACCCTGGATGTTGGATTGATTTTTCGGGTTGACGAGCGGTCGTCAATTTTGGGAGCATACTCGGATACTGATTGGGCGAACGATTTGATTGATCGTCGTTCCGTAACTGGTTTCGTATTTAAGTTATACGGTAGCACTGTTAGTTGGATAACACGAAAGCAAAAGACCGTTTCATTATCGTGTACGGAACTGAGTTGCCAGTTTCGTGTACAGCAGCTTGTCACACGATTGCTTCGGGATCTTGGCTTGAGGATCGAGAATTCTATAACGGAAAATAAAGACAACCAGTCTGCTATTCGAATTGCAGAAGATTATCATGGCCACGGCAGACTGAAGCATGTCGCTACGAAGTACCACTTTCTGAAGGAATTGATACAGCAGGGTGTGCTTAACATCAAATTTGTCGGAACATCGGAGCAACAGGCTGATATAATGACAAAGGGACTACCGTCGTCCCCCTTCAAGCATTTACGTTCGTTGTTGGGACTTGGTCGACGCTGTGATTGAGCAGGGGTGTTGAGATGACAACCACTGCATCTTTGTTTGTCCCACCTTTATTATATGCACATGGTGTCTTTGGCTGATCTCTATTTTCTTGACACTTCAAAAACCAACACGTGAGAATAAAGACACACTTTTTATCACTTGTAGTAAATCGCGTTTATAATCGTTTTGTATGTCTACTGGTCCATCCGAAACACTTTATTTTTATTCATCACTCGTATTACATTTCAAAAGCATTCAATGAGATGATCGCCGAGAAAATCCTTTAATATTTCTCTAATAGATGATCCTTTAATATTTCTCTAATATTTTTCAACCTGAGAAGGTTATACACTATTCCCACTTTCTATAAACGCACTTCCGATTTTCAAAGATCTCAAGGACCAGGAAAAAATTGACCAGTTTCATGTTTTTATTTCAAAAGAGATGTATTTAAAAACTTAAATCCATAACAAAAACGGTTACAATGTGTTAGCAAGAATTCATGATTTGTGCTTATTTCATAAAAACCGGTTCCCACTTTCTATAAACGCACCGGCTGTTTTAAGGTGTTACTCAATGGGTTGACAAAGTGGAGGCGATCTGGCGTAGTGGTAACATCCATGCCTCTCACGCTAAAGGTCACGAGTTCAATTCTCACTCCCGACATTCTTCCAAAAAATGGAAGTAAAAGTGACGAACCAACCAAATGAGTTGAAAATCAGTATAATACAGACATAAAAAAAAAAATGGGTTGACAAATTTTTGCATTTTAGTAGTCAGTTAGTCTTCCGCCACGCTCGATCGCCTGGAAAATCCGATTGGGCATGCTTTTGACCAAGTTCTTTATAGTTTCCATCTCAAATTTTTCCCAGGCCGCTGAAATTGCCAGTTTTAGTTCAGCTATGCTGTTATACTGCTTTCCGTTGGCGTAGATTCATCGCACGATTATTCCCCAGATGTTTTCTACAGGATTAAGATCCGGGCTGCGGGCTGGCCACCACATCAGTTCAATTTTTCGGGACTCAAACCAGGATTTTGTCACTGAACTCGTGTGAATACTAGCGTTATCTTGCTGAAACTATGTAGTCTGGTGAACTCATTTTGCAAGATATGAATGCTAGGTTGAACTTTCCTTTGGCGCAAAATCCGATCCAGACCATCAAAGATCCTCCACCAAAGTTCCGCGTTGAGAAGTACATTTGTTCCTTCCGTGAATCTCTCCAATATCCCGTAAATCCATCGGGGCCATCCAGATTGATTTTTTTTTTCTAATCAGAAAAAATAACCTGAAGATGAATAAATAAAAATCACAAGTTCTAATAGCTTGTAATCGCATTGTAACATTTATCTGAGAAAAATACAGGCAATAACGAAGACTTTACCGTGTCCCACTGACGTGCCATGTTCACTTTTGCGAAATCCAAACGTTTTTGCTTGTGATCTGGTGTTAGATTCGGAACCTTGTGCATTTTAGATCGAATTATGTTGGGACTGGAGTGCAAAACCTTACGAATAGTCTCATCCGCAACAGGTAGATCCAGCTCAGATTTGATCTTGGACACCAATGTTGGTGAATTCGACGCCAAATTCACAATTCTTCGTTCATCCCGCACGGACAGCTTTGATTGTTTAGCCTTTCGTTTGGATGTTGCATACTTTCTCGGATTCTTCAAGAAGTTTCTTATCACCGAATCTGATCTACTGAGCCTACGGGCTACCTTTTCTCGTCGGTAGGCTTCGACCATTCCCCTTTCTCTTTCACTCAGAACACTTCCTTTTGGCATTTTCAAGCAATGCGATCGAGAAAATTTATTCAAATTCAAAAGTTTGCCTGCATTTGCTCACTGCGTTTATAAATAATTTCGAAAACAGATATATCGTGTTTCTGACAGATGCAACGAACACACTATCACTATTCAATGTGGAATATATATGATTCACTAATACTTACACGGTGACATGGTACACATGCTGATTAAAGCGTAATCATTCTTATTTGCGTAAAGTGGGGGTACGTTTATAGAATGTGGAAATAGTGTAGGGTGAAGTCCTGACTTAGGAGTTTGCCCATTTGAATTGGTCCAAATCCCCTGAGGAGGATGATAGTAATAGCTGTCATCCATAGTTATTATGCACAGAAAGATATGGATAATTTTGACGTAGGACTACGTCTTTCTTTTCTATACCGGGGTGTAAAATCAAAGTTTGGAAAATTAAAGCGTTACGCCGGAGACCGAGATTTTGAGCGTTAATAGCTTCTAAACAACTGAACGAAATGGTATGATAAACACTTCATTCGAAAGATAAAATGTCTACGCGTTATATACTTGTTACTTTTTCATCCAAAAACTTGTTTCAAAAGCCTTAAAATTGCTTTCAAAACAGGCTATTGAAATCACCAATCGGTATATAAGCGAGCGCCGCTCGGAATACACTCAGTTATAAATAAACTTGGTTACTGAATGATGTCACCAAGAGCCTGTTTGTGCACCTTAGGCCAGAAGGGAATCCATCAGGAGGAGTGATGCCACAAACGATTCAGCTTGAGACATCGGAGCAGCCGCCACACAAACAAACACATACACGCGCAGAACTCTTTTCGTTTGGTTTCCATTCAGCAGCGAGAAGATTTCGGAAAGATTTCATCGTTGCTGAAAAATAATCTGCCAGTTCCTCTTGGAATTGAGAAAAACATTCAAGCGAAAGAGTTTATTTTAATGTTTTCTATCCATATAACACGGCGACCAAATACATTTGGTTTAGTGTGTTTTCAATCAAGTGCCATCAACGAAAGACCACGTCTTTCGGCAATTTACTAGAGGTGCAATGAATCTGAAGAAGGAATCCCCGCTCTACGCGCACTGGACGTGATAAAGGACGAGCGAACGCAAAAATTATGTAGACCGATTTGATGCAACAGATATTTTGTCTATTGGAAATGGAATACAAATCACATCAAAATACAAGCAATGTATTATGTATTATACAACTTTTGTGTGATTGCTTCTTTTGCTGAATATTGTGCCTCCAACGTAACGTTCTCGTTTTCGAAGTCTCCCAAATAATCATTTATTCATTCATTCAGAATTCATCTAAAAAAAAGGTCCCATATAAAAAAAGTCATTAATTCTTAGTTTACCAAGAATACAGAGACAAAGAATATTAGAAATATGCAAACTTTATATTCCAGAACCTTTATCATCTGGTGATTATCTAGAAGGCCGTTATAAATTCTTCTCTTCGATAAAAGACCCGAAAAACACGCAACAACTGCATGGAATGTAAAAAATATGTTTGTTTCGAGCATACAGTTATGCTATGTTCTGATTCTTACTCCAATGAAACCACAATCGATTGATACGTTTTTGTATTATTTTATAGCTCTTTATACTTCCATGAATTATATTCAGTTGCTTACTTTTGATTAATAACAGAGAAAAAAACCAATTTCGTTATTTGTGTTGAAGTAACAAAAACTACTCTGTTTTGAGGAGGCTGAATTAGATGATTAGAGATGTTTTAATACATAACATAGACGAGGAAAACATATTTTTTGGAGTTTTTTCATTAAATAATACCCTCTTCTAACCCTAAGGGCGATTACACATTATCCGGTTTCCGCCGGACCGGTTAGAATCCCAAATGGCAAATTTCGACCGTACCAACCTCTTCACGGCGCCGTGATGCAGCCGTCCACTGCGACTGCAATGTCCGGTGACCGGACAAGCATTATACGCGATGACAGTAGTATTGTGTCGACGTCTGGTACAGACACCGGTTTGGGAAAGTAAATCATTCTCTATGAGAATATCAGACCTTAAGACAGTTTAATTGTTCAAACTTTAAATGAAAATTTTTACTTTATATTATGTGATCACTTAAAACTCGTAATACTGATTCTTACTTAACCATTTTTGTATAATTTTCTTGATATTGTCACTAAAACTCATCATTGTAATATGAAATTACTTGCAAAAGAACGTGTAACTCTATTGCATTAAGAACATATTTTATAAGAAAATGTTAATTTTCATTCATAATTTTTATTTTTAAATATGTGTTAACTGCACCCGAAAATCAATTATCACTATCAATTCCCAAAAGCGGAGCACGAACCTCCACGCGAATTGACAGTTGTTTTCATGTCTGTTAGTATTAGTACAATTCAGGCAATTTTTCGCCCCATATATTAGTATGTGTGTGCCATTTGACGTTTGTTTGTTGATTTTGAAATCAAACAGAATTTGCAAGTGGTATGGACTAGAGATGGGCAAAACAGTTCACTTTGATGAACGGTTCAGTCACTAACCGTTCATATAAGTGAATCAGTTCTTTTGAACCGTTCTTTCGCTCTTTCGTCCAGTTATATTAAGAAAAACATAGAATGTTAGCTGAAACCCAACATCAATAGACAGCTATTAATTGATATCGTTGAATTCATATTTTTGAAATTTAGTGGGGAAAGATGAGCTGCTTCTTCTTTAAAAGTCGCAAACTGTATGTGAAAACATGGTTATCGGCCGACATTTGATGCGCACAAAATATGTGCAATTTTTCATATTTTCTGTTTGGACAACACATAGGTTCCATGTAAGAACATTTTTCATAATGTTCATTCAGAGAAAAAAATCAGCAGCGATCTTCACTCACAATCAATCGTACAAACAATTACGATAACTCGTACACGCAATAGGCCATGCAATGGATTGAAAGCAACGAAAAACCTTTTTGCTCAATTTGCCCTCACTAGAAGATTTCATGTTTACCTAATTCATGCAACGCCCCAGCTTCCCCCAGATTTTTTTTTTTCTGATGATCAGGAAGTATATGAATGTTTCGCGGATTTAAAAAAAATACATGAAATTGAAAATATATAGCTTCGGTTTTAAAACTACGAAAATCTAATTCAATGTTTAACCCAAAATTGAGTATACATCAACAAAATAAACCCTGCGTTATATGCATTTTGCTCGTAAATAACAATATCGTTTTATTTTTCTTACAAGCATAATCGTTCTATTGATTCCGTCCAGCGCAAATCAGTTCAGCTGCACTCGTTCGTTCACAAACAATTTGCCCGCAAATACTTCGTTCTCAAACAGTTCACTCTCAATCAGTTCTTTCCCATACAGTTCATTCGCAAACGGTTCACTCTCAATCAGTTCACTCGCAAACCGTTCTTACGGAATCAGTTCGTTCACAAACCGTTCGCTCGCAATCAGTTCGTGGGGAGAACTACCTTTCCTTAAAAAAGAATGACCGCTCGTTCACTCTTTTCGGTGAACTCGTTCTTTCGTACCGTTCGTGAACGGTTTGCCCATCTCTAGTATGGACACTGAATTTTTTATTTCGCTTCTTTATTTAGCTGCAGTGAAAAATTTCAGTGATGAAAGTTTCTGCTCAAAGCGAAGCAATGATCACAGGCACACGAGGTCGTCATGGAGTGTTTTGCCATGGATTGTGTTCAACGGTGTGTAGTGTCTTCTGACAAATTAATCGAGCTATTAAATTAACTTCTGTTTATGTTTAGCTCACAGCAACTACGAGTTCTTAAATTATCTTCCGTTTTTGTATTGTACACAGATTCGCTACTGAACAAGTTCGATGATGTCAAACAAATCTCCAACTGGTTCTTCAAAGGGCATATTTTGAGCGACTTTATCGAGATTTTATGAGGAGGACAGTCTTTGTTTATTTGAGCACATCAAAAATAGCTCTCCTTATATTCTTATTGGGTATTTCAGACAGTTTGACCTAATTTGGGACGCGATCGACGACGAGGTGGTCGAGGCTCGGCTTGAGGAACTCTAGCCCAAAATGTCCGATCTGTGATCGGTGATCGAGATGCCCGACACCGAAGCATCGGTTCTGTCATAACAAAATCACCCAAATCTCAAATTAAAATATCTGAGTCAGGCATTCTTTGCCCAAGATCCACGTATAAATAGCTGTGCGTTGATTTGCTATGCGCTCGAGAAGCTACCGCTGCCCCAGGAGTAGGTGCTCGACGAATTGCGGCATATGCTGAGCCCGTTTCTGGACGAGGATCTGCGGATGCAGCAATGGGATAGCGTTTGAATGAATCATTATGTTATTTTTAGGAAGGAATTATGTTATTTTAATCGTACAGATTTCTACTGTAATGGTGAAATAAAAAACACTCTAGAATGAATGGAAGGGCATATATTATCTCGTAGACAAATTCCAAGACAATCACAGGAAATGAACACATTACACATATAAATAAATAGTGCCGCTAGCTTCTTACGGAATGTTATTATTTTTTCGGTCTTAAAATTGTACACTTGTTTCTGAGACTGTTGAACCAATATGTGGCAACAGAACGTGTGAAAAAATCATGCTATTTGTGTATGTTTAGAAACAAAATAACTGAGCGTATGAATGACTACACCGCAACTGGACTAAATTTAGTTATTCTAAAGTGGGGCGGAAGTATTTACGATAGGTGCTGCAAGAACACCGTTATGATCCAGGATGCGCTAATGCCGTGAGGGCTGCTCTTACTTTGACCATGCTCCTGATGTGCCACACAATATGAAAACGCTCGTGGTTGCCGCAGCAGCTGTGGTTTTAAAACTTTCGGTCTGCAAACAGCTGCATGTAGCCGGAATATTTGCAGCAATGTGTACCTGTCAATCCACTATATAAATAAATGCATGCATGTCTATGTGAGAGATGTACAGTTTTGTGTAGTGTATTTGTATGTAAGAGATGTACGGTTTTGTGTAGCGCGAGGTCTCTTTCACATTGTTATCCGGTTTTCCGTCCAAACCCAGCGGCGTTTTTTGAAACCGGTCCGGCAGAAACCGGATAATGTGTAATCGGCCTAACTGGCGATTTTCTTTTACTTTTAGCGAATTCGTTTTTGTTCAGTTTCAACCCCAGTGCCGCACTAACTGCTGTCAAAACGTTTTTTTATTCACTCAGTTTCGCACTCAGTGTCGCACTAGTTCGCCCCGAAAGCTGTTAGTTTCGCACTGAGATGTTTCACGGGTTGGCACTCGGGTTCACCAATACAACTATACTGAACTGTCAAGTTCCAAATATTGTTTTGGAAAATCTAAAAATAAAGACTATGAAAATGGAAAACCTGTTGCTTTTGCTTTTATATTATTGGTATCGTAATCCAATTCGGATTCTGATTTTGAAGAGTAGAGTAGACGGCATTAAGCTACGTGTGCTTTCATTGGGAGGTGAAAATAATGATAGATATTCAGGTGGAATAAATTTCAAAATCAAAATTATGAATGAAAATTTACTTTAACGTATCGAATATTTATTTTATGTGATTAAATAAAAGTTTTTTTCCGATATCGCAGAATATTGAACGAAAACTGTGTCTAATGATGGTTTTATATTATAATAGTAATTATTTGTGGAACAAACAGGAAATGCATCGACAAATGGTTAAGTGAGTGTCAGAACTACATGTGTTAGGTAATCAAACAATATTAAGTAAAAGTTTTCATTCAAACTTTTATATGTTTACACTGCACATGGTCCTTCTGATCTGATGGAGAACAATTTACCTCCCAAGCACTAATATCACCACCTAAGTGGTGCGGATTCAATCTACTTCATTTTCAAGCAAATTCATGCATGTTTTCAAGCGATTTCTTGCAATAAATTCTCAGACCACCAGAGATGCCAGATTTACAAATATGTTTGTAAATTTACAGACATTTCTGTAAAACATTTCTATTTTTCTATTTTTGTTTTAGACTTTTTGGATATAACAATATTTCACATGTTTTTGAAAAATAAGAGGCTCTATCCATCACATCAAAGATATTTGACTCACCATATGACATTTTTCCACAGTTTTAATACAGAAAAGTTATTATATTTAGTTTATATCAATACACATGACGTTAGACCAGCGATACTCAACCAGCGGCCCGGCAGTCTTTCTGGTTGGCCCATCTGGTGTGTATAAAGTTTGGAACTCATACACATAAGTACTTTTGCCCTGACATCATTGCAGACGAAAGAGAGCATACGGTTATACACAATTAATGAAAAATTGCATTCTATGCAGTTAAGGAAAAATCTTGAACGAAAATTGTCTATAATAATTATTTTCTGTTCTAGATAAGATTGTTTTGCTGAAATGCAAGAAGATTTATTGAAAATAGTTAAGTTAGGGTCAGGACTATGTCTTCTAAGTATTTGAACAACATCGAATAAAAATTTTAATTCTATTTTCAACAATTTACATTCGCTTTCGGGTCTGCTTATGACGAAATATGGGTTACTGTTCGATATTGTTACCACAGACATGGTTCATGGCCGTGTGGTGATCTAAAACTTGTATAGCCTTGCATGGCGGATGGTATACACTGCATTTTCTTATAAATTTCATCAACGACAAGACCGCAAGCCTTGGTGGATGTCCAATATATCAACGAAGAAATAATGAATTTTATAAAAATTAACAACGCGTATGTATGTGTATGTATGTATATGTAGATCGTTGAAACATTTAATCACACTTACAACACATAAGTTATTAAGTGGTCCGAAAAATCAATTTTTTCCACTTTTTCCCAAAAATGACAAACGAAAATTAATAACTTTTGAATCACTGAACCGATTTAGATGATCGACATATAAAATTGAAACTAATGACCTAGCCTTTTATTAAAAAATATTTAACTTGCGAAAAGAATAATTATATTTTAGTATTTATTGATTTTATTTTTTTTTTATTAAATCGTTTATTTTTACAGGCTCAGTTACATAGGTTTAAAGGAGCCGAACTCCTTACTGTATTGTTACTAGTATGTATATAAATTTTTCCTTAATTCTAATGTTAATAATATAGGAAACCGATTACTCGCGGTCGACTCAAGTTTAGAAGGGTGACATATTTTCTTTCGGAAAAGGAGGGGATATGAGGATATATTGACAATGATCACACTCACACTCTCAATCACACTCATCACACTCAATTCTTAAACCTATCTTATATCTAACATGTATTTACATTTCACCTTATTCTATTGTTAGTAAGAAGGGATTTGATTTCTCGCGAAGGAAAATGAAAAGGAAAATATAAGGATATAAGGACAATCACACACGAAGATCGATAACTTTTAGGAAGACATATATTTGGAACATGTAATCAAGGTCTAACCGAGCCAACACATCTCTCACCGGCACCATGGGCTGCCTTCCTCGGGCCCGAAGGGTGTCTTCTAAATTAAATCTGGCGACAAGATACAGCTCGCACGACCAAATAACGTGCTCGATGTCGTGGTAACCTTGGCCACAAACACAAAGATTGTTGTCGGCAAGATTAATACGAAAGAGTAGCGCGTCTAACGAACAGTGATTGGACATGAGTCGAGAGAAGGTGCGAATAAAGTCCCGACTTAAGTCCAGACTTTTGAACCATGGTTTGAGGCTAACCTTAGGGATAATCGAGTGAAGCCACCGACCCAATTCATCTTCGTTCCACTTACGTTGCCAGTTAGCGATGGTACTTTTACGGACTAAAGAATAAAATTCATTGAAAGCGATTTGACGCTGATAAATATCGCCTTCAATTGCACCTACCTTTGCTAATGAGTCAGCCCTCTCCTTATCCGGAATTGAGCAATGTGAAGGGACCCAGACAAAGGTAATGACATAACAGCGTCTGGTGCTCAAAATTTCTCGTATTCTCTCAAGGAAGTACGGCGAGTGCTTTTCCGGCCTCACTGAACGGATAGCTTCGACAGAGCTAAGACTATCCGTTACAATGTAATAGTGTTCAACAGGTCGTGAGGCGACGCTGTCCAGCGCCCAGTGTATTGCTGCTAATTCAGCAATATACACTGAGCAAGGATTCTGAAGACTGTGGGAGGTGCTAAAAAATTCGTTGAACACTCCAAATCCTGTGGACTCATTCATAGAGGACCCATCAGTGAAGTACATATTATCACAATTGATACGCCCATACTTTGCATTGAAGATCGTAGGAACGATCCCCGATCGATGATAATCTCGAATTCCATGGATTTTCTCCTTCATGAACAGATAAAAAATACAGAGGAATTGATGTAGTCAGGAAAACAAACACGGTTGGGAATATACAAAGAAGGATCAACCTGCATGGAGATCAGCTGTTCAAAATTTCCGATCACCAATGGGTTCATAACCTTACACCGGATGAGGAACCGAAGAGAATTGATTTTAGTCGTTTTTTATTTTTTATGACTTTGGCGCTATATTTTTCAATATTTTTTTCTTGAAAGCTGAGGATTTTTTACATAACATATCTCGATATCAGAGATGCTATTTTTTCGTTTTTTAGATATGATTTTTCGAAGTTAACCGGTGGTTCAAAAAATCATTTTCCCCATTTTTCCCACTACAAAAAGTCATAACTTTTGAACTATTGGACCGATTCATATCATCGGTAGTCCAAAACCATGAAAACATTAAAAAACGACTACAATCAACAATTACGAAAATAGGATCCATATTATCTGCAAGTTCAATATTTCTCAATTAAAACTTATTGGCTTCAATTTGATGTGTCGATCATCTAAATCTTAAGTGGTTCGAAAGTTTTTGAAAAAGTCATTTTGGGAAAAAGTGGAAAAAATGATTGTTTGGATCACCCTAAAATGGAAATGGGCACCCTAATGAAAAATAAAAAAAATACGAGTCTAATGTTTTGCGATAAAGAACAAAATTACAACCTTTGACGAAGATCTGAGAACCACTATATTGGTTTGGCGCAATGTACAAAGTATTAATGAATATGTGAAAATTCAAGTTAAAAGACATTTCTATAGATCTGCAAACTTTTACAGACTTTTCCCCATTTTTAACAGACATTCACATGTTTTCACAGACTTTTTTCAAAAATCATCTGGCATCTCTTCCTTCCACTTTTTATCGAATATTTTCAAATCGCAGGAGTAAACATTTACGTGACTCTGACTTCGTTTGTTTTTATTTCGTTCGGAACAACGTTATGTCAAAGAGAGGGGACATTAAAAATGCGTTTCTCAGTGAAAGGCTTAGATGCTCTTTCAGAGATGCAATGGTTAATTGAACAATTGACGGAAAAATGTAGTTCGTTCATTTTATAATTTTAATTATTTTTGCCGTTGACAACAATACCTCTTTTATAGTGTTGATTATCATAAGAAAAATAACACTCCTGATCGTTGGATCTCTTTTGACATTTCAATTGGATCTTTTTTGACAGCCGTTTTGATTCAGTCCGCACTACCTAGATCACCACCAGACGTCGACACTGTACATTTGCCGTCGTAAATATAAACAAATCAGACTATATAACGCACACCAACAAACCACCGCATTCGTGAAACTGAAAACGTTTTTTTATTACAGAGTCAGTTTGGCACTGACTCAGTTTTAAAAACGAATTCGCTATTTGTAATGCAATTTTGTAATACCAAAATCCTTCTCCGAAGTTTCACTATTACCTAACAAATTTTCTCACTCCAAAGGAGTGAGATAATTCTCATACCTGCTCCCTTGAGCATAATGTGCGATTCACATAGCACGTTACGGAGAAGAACGTCTACGTTCCGTCAACGTCTCCACCAATTCACACATGCAGTCAATACTTCCACCAGCACCGTCACGTCAAATGCCAAACGAATGATTTATTTAATTTTATTCATGGTGTCGCCACCTACAACAATTTTAAATTGCAATGCCCTCTTTCAAATCAGCATGCCTAGAATCAGTTCTAAATTTTGAAAAAATCAATGAGAATCATTGAATTCAATTATTCAAATGCTTAAACCCCGTAGTCCGACCCTTATTCAACAATAATAATAAATAGAACAATTCTCTCAACTAGTCGCGAATGATTTTCACTCCGAAATTTGGAGCGAAGAGATATGTTGGCATAAAAAGTACAGTAAGTTACTTATAATGCGATATGCTGAGGCACCACTCATTGTCACATTGGAGTCGATTTTGACCAATAATTGGACATTCGCGACTGGTGGCGACTTTCAATGTGGGGCCATAATTTGGGCCTCGAACTCAATGTTTACAAAAATGTCCAATTAGAGGTAAAAATGTCTAATTAAACGTGTTGCACACAAATCACAGATCTGTTGAATTAGCTTAATGTCGATTTAGATGTAAATTACTGTACAACCAAATCAAAACAAAAGCCGAGACACAAATCCCGGACAGAAACCAAACGAGCCGTCCGTCTCCGTCAATTCTCGCGTAACTTTTGAAAAGGTCCTATGTAACAAATGTAAACAAGTCGAGTTAATAGATGCACGCTATTCTTATCGTGCAACGTAATATGTCCAATGTGCAAACGCGGACAGTCAAAACGTCCAATGTAACATTTTTCGCTCCTTGGTTTCAACTTTAAACTCAAATCACGGAACAACAGCTACGATTGGTTTTGGAGAGCTATTCTTGATCGCTAGTGGTGAGAGGAGCGATAAAGATCGATAACTTTTAAGACAATTCGCGGAATAATGTTCGGGTCTTCAACTTCGTTTTTCTCGAGTTGACGAAAATGTTACATTGGACCTTTTCAAAAGTTACGCGAGAATTATTCTTTTCAACAAATCCTGCCGGTCGTTTTCGTTGAACGTATGCTGACGGGTCGTTACGTTGCTGGCGTATGTAAATGTTTTCACGGGAATTGCATGGTAGAATCATTGACGTATCGTGACGTGAACGTGACGTGTATGTTGTATGTGAATCGCACTTAAACAGAACACAGTGAACACAGTGAATCATCTTCGACGTCGTTCCGTGAGAAGAGCGAATCATATAGCGAATTCGTTTTTGTTCAGTTTCAACCCCAGTGCCGCACTAACTGCTGTCAAAACGTTTTTTTATTCACTCAGTTTCGCACTCAGTGTCGCACTAGTTCGCCCCGAAAACTGTTAGTTTCGCACTGAGATGTTTCACGGGTTGGCACTCGGGTTCACCAATACAACTATACTGAACTGTCAAGTTCCGAATATTATTTTGGAAAATCTAAAAATAAAGACTATGAAAATGGAAAACCTGCTGCTTTTGCTTTTGTATTATTGGAAGCGTAATCCAATTCGGATTCTGATTTTGAAGAGTATATTCGAGTAGACGGCATTAAGCTACGTGTGCTTTCATTGGGAGGTGAAAATAATGATGGATATTCAGGTGGAATAAATTTCAAAATCAACATTATGAATGAAAATTTACTTTAACGTATCGAATATTTATTTTATGTGATTAAATAAGAGGATTTTTCCGATATCGCAGAAACATATTGAACGAAAACTGTGTCTAATGATGATTTTATATTATAATAGTAATTATTTGTGGAACAAACAGGAAATGCATCGACAAATGGTTAAGTGAGTGTCAGAACTACATGTGTTAGGTGATCGAACAATATGAAGTACAAATTTTCATTCAAACTTTTATATGTTTACACTGCACTTGGCCCTTCTGATCTGATGGAGAACAATTTACCTCCCAAGCACTAATATCACCACCAGACGTAGACACTGTACATTTGCCGCCGTAAATATAAACAAATCAGACTATATAACGTACACCAACAAACCAACGCATTCGTGAAACTGAAAACGTTTTTTTATTACAGAGTCAGTTTGGCACTGACTCAGTTTTAAAAACGAATTCGCTAATAAACATCGCACATCGCACTCGTCAAACGTCAAGTAGACTCACGCAATCTGTGTGTTGACTTTGCTGTCGCTGCTGTGTTTCCCGAGATTGCGAGTGTTGTTTTGTTTATTTACAAACACGAAGGATATTTGCCGTAAATTGGAATCCGAATATTTTCGATCCCCGTGTGTGATCATGGTGATGCGTTTCGGGAACCTGTTTGATGCCCAGTGTGTGTAGCCTTTTGCACGTTCGGTTCGTGTTCCGCAAGTGGTTGTTATCTAGTGTAGAAAGTGGAATCCTGTGCTCCTCTGCTCTTGTGTGTTGCGAAGTGATTTTCGTTCCAGGAAGTGATTTAGTTTTCTAAACATAATCAGTGATTTTTTAATTAATCCCTTAGAAAGGAATTCTCAAGGCAAACATGGATGATCTCGGTAAGTAATAAATCATTACGATTCATCAATACCCCGTATAATGGGAATAATACTTTTCACAAATTGTTTTACATATAAATAATTCCGTCGGTCAGGATGTTCTGCGCACCTGAGAAATAATTTTCTAGATTGCATTAAAATTTAATAACATCAGGATTTGATCATGTAGGATGATCACAATTAGAAGCAGAACCATGTTTACATTTACCATAGGAATTCAAATGTTTTGAGTTGAATAGAAAGAAACACGCAATAAATTAACAACCAAAACATATTGCATCTAATTTTCAAAGTTTCTCATACTACTGCTTCCAGTAGAGTAATACATCTGTACAATAATCAATTCGATATCGTTTAAGATGAAATATTTTCAGTCTCCACAGGATTAAGTTTTGTACGAATCGTATGCATTAACTCGACTGGTTCCGTTTGCATATATCCTTATCAATTTTTCGACTGCATTTATCGTTCACATCTTGTTTTCTTCCATCAACTCATTATGGGTTTACCTGTCAATCACGTTTTAAAGAGTCTTTTTTTTTCTCACAAAATATATGTGTGTCTACTCTAACTTGTCCCCAGACATTCGTCTTTCATAATGCACCCAGTGCCCTAAAAATAGTGCCGCGAACCATTCATTTTGTGCGCGGCAGTCACGCACCTAACTATGCAATGGACGCTGCTATGCGGGGTTCGTTACTTATGTGGCATTCCAATGCGCATATATGCACTTCTCTGCTGGTCGCTTCCGCCTGTGTCGATACAAGTTTGGGTATTTTTTTTCTCTCTCCGTTCAAAGGTTTGTTTAGAGACTTTTACCACCAAACGACCAATCAAGCGTTGCATCCAAACATGACACTTATGACGCCGCGTATGGCCACGGGCATGGTGGGCGCGAATGGCTCCATTTCTGTTCGAATATATATTTTATCAGATTTTAATATATTTCGTACACGAGTGATCCCACTTAATTTAAATTTTTTTGTATTTTCTATTTTATATTGTAGACGCTTTCTTACCAAAGAGGACAATTTGTATCATGGGGTTTCCATTTAGAGCAATTCTAAATGAGGGGCTTAGAATGAAAGGGGTGTAAGTGATTTGATCGATTTCTCTACATCGACTCTCTCTTTTGGTCATAACATAGCTGCAAATACATTCCGTACTGTATTTGGCAATGTGGAAGATAGGTCAGAACCTCATCTATCGGATTCCATTCGCGTTGACGGTGGAATGGTGTCGCCATCTGGATACGACATTAGTTTGTATGAGGCCAACTATTCCCTGTCAGATTAGTCGGCCCTAAGGCAATTTTAAAGCTAAAATTTGTATGAAAATTCTTCCTTGGCATTATTTTTCTACTAGAAATACATTTTTCTGACCCTAATTTAAACTACTTTCTATGAATTTTCATATATTTTCACCAAAACTTACCATTATAATATAAAATTATCATTAGACACAATTTTTGTATGATATTTTCACACTACTTGTAAGCAAAAGTGATTTTCATTTAGATAAAGTACTAATTTGATTTGGGAAAAATAATTTTCATTCATAATTTTTATTCCAAAAGGGTGTTCATTTCTTCTGCAAACCCATATTGTCATGCCTACACTGAGAGGAAAATTTAGTAAATATGACGAATTTTTTGGTACATGTTACCAATTCTCTAGTCATTTTCTACCCTACTAATCATTGGTACATGTTACAAAAAAAGAATGGTAGGCACATATGTCAAACAAACTACAAATTGTTGGTCCAACATTGGTGCAATAACAGTGAAAATGTTGCTTCATATTTGTGAGAGGTAATCATCAGGGATAATGACAATAATTTTTAATAATTATTTTTAATTTAAAAAATTGTATTTGATTGCGTTTAATTCTATATACTTAGAATACATTATACTAATAACTTATGCTATAAACAACATCAATAATTCTCTTTGGAATCATTCTATAAACTGCGTACAAGAGGCAAATTTTAATCGCAGCTTCAACCACCTCAATTTGATGAGCATTTCCAAAGCAAGTTCCCGAGCAAGTTCCCGTTCCTTTTCCTGCTGCATCGCTCTGATTGTGCATTAGCTGATTAGCAGAGTGACAGTAGAATTAGCACGTTTCATCCGTATTTTGTTCTCTCGTGTCCCTATGAAGAAAAGAAATACATATGTTAATGATATTAAATATGCAATAAATTATGTATGTTCACCATAATTTTTTTACGGTCGATAATGTTTTGAAGAAAGATTCCAATCTTAGCTTGGATGGTTTTTGGTAAACAAGTATTACGAGTCTGGGATCATGCCAGCTGTAAAGACAAGGAAAAAGGTCAATAGTGTTGTAATGTATAGAATATAACTGATGTTTATCCTTGGCGGGAATGTAAAAAAAACGAATACTTATCTCCGATTTGTTTATGATGAATGATTGTACTGCATATAATTTTAAGGCCAACTAAAAAAGAAAAAAAATGGTATTAGGCCAATTATGTTAATATGGATCAACATTTCTTGTGATATTTTCCCCGCCGAAAATATGAAAACAAATTCTCGGGGGGGATGAATACATAATTGAATTCAATAAAAACAAAGTGCTTACCTCCGAATCGCTTCGTCTCCAAAAGACAAATGGCGATTGCAAAGTGCGCACATCACAGTTGTTAGGTATGACAATCAAAACAAACTTACTAATGGTATGAAGTAAAATATACGAATTCCTGGTAGGAACATTCATTGCTTCTAACATCTTTTTTACGCAATTTTAGTAATATTTACAAAAAATGTGTATATTTTACCAATGTTTTTGCTACTAAAGATTTGGTAGCTGCTTTTACTATTTCTCCAGTGTACTCCCCCATTCTGTAATACAAAGCTCAATGCCGTCAACGCGGATAGCAAACTTTCAAAACGTTTTTGCAGTTGAGTTATTAACTAAAGAAAAAGTTGATGAAGAGAAATCGATCAAGGCACTTACACCCCTTGCATTCTAAGCCCCTCAAATGAAAAAAAAAGCATTCTAAGCCCCTTCTTTTTAAAATAGCGTATCGATTTTAGTAAGAGAAACCTTTGATAATTTATATCTCAAAAACTATGAGTCGTAACGAAATACTGTCTTAGAAAGAGTTATATAGAGATGAGATGAAAGATGCATTTGAAGCTATTGAAGTACCCCTGTTAAATATTATAAACGACTCTTTGGCCTCTGGAAATGTACCTGACTCATGGAAAGAATCGGTGGTAGTGCCCATCGAGAAGGTGAATGGAACAGTGAAAGCAGAAGAACATCGCCCGATAAACATGCTTCCAGTGTACGAGAAAGTGTTGGAGCTAATCGTCAAGGAACAGTTGCTGGAATACATTGTAGTAAACGACCTTCTAGTTCCTGAACAATCTGGATACCGTGAGAAACATTCTTGTGAAAGTGCTTTAAACCTAGTCCTTGTAAAATGGAAGGAGACCTTCGAGAAGAAGCAAAATGTGATTGCGGTGTTTTTAGACTTGAAAAGGGCTTTTGAGACGATATCGAGAAGAAAACTACTGAACACTCTTACAAAGTATGGTATTACTGACACTGTTCTACAATGGTTTGTATCCTACCTTGACAGTCGAACTCAAAGGACCAAGTACAATTCTGTGATATCCAATACCAAAGAGACAAATATTGGTGTGCCTCAAGGCAGTGTGTTAGGTCCTATTTTGTTTATTTTATATATTAACGACTTAAAGAGAATACTAAAGCACTGTGATATAAACCTATTTGCCGACGATACTGTGATATACATTTCTTCCGACAATGCTATTGCTGCTACTGAAAAATTGAACTGTGATCTTTCAAACTTGGCCAAATGGCTGAAATTTAAGAAATTGAAGCTGAACATTGACAAAACAAAATACATGTTAATTAGCAATAAGTCAGTGTATAGTGAAAGTGTGAATGTGACGATTGATAATCGTTTGTTAGAACGTGTTTGTGAAATTAAATACTTAGGTGTTATAATAGATGATAAACTAAGCTTCAAAAGCCATATTGACCACACAGTGAAAAAGATTGCGAAGAAGTTTGGAGTTCTCTGTCGACTAAAGAAAGATTTATCGCAGTGGAGTTTGATTCACTTGTACAAAGCCCTGATATCACCGCACATAGATTTCTGCCCATCAATCTTGTATCTCGCCAATGATCAGCAAATGCGTCGCCTCCAGAAAATCCAAAACAAGATCATGCGTATAATCCTGCAATGCGATCGAAGGACTCCCGTTCTGTTGATGCTTCGAACACTCCAATGGCTCTCAGTAAAGCAACGCGTGACGTATCTCACGCTACTACTGATACACAAAATTGCAAAAGGTTCAGCTCCAGCATACTTGACGTCCAGGATAATAAGAGGAAGGGACATCTACCGATATAGTACAAGATCTGCTAATAACATCCGTACGGCATCGTTTCTGCTAGCAAGCACTCAGAATTCACTGTTCTACAAAGGGATAAGGCTTTATAATATGCTACCGGTACAAATGAAAGAAGCTAGTGTGAATGAGTTCAAACGGAATTGTGTGACATTTGTCAGAACTAATGTGGCTTTGTAAATAAGTGGTTGTGTTTGCGTTTGAACTGTTTTGTTGAAATGTAAAAATATGATGATGCAGCAAAATGCAAAAAAAAAAAAAAATTTAAAAAAGGTTTTGATGGACGTACATAGGAATCAAAGACAATGCAAGGACATTAGCTTTCAAAGAAATTAATTTAAAATTATCTTTTTAGATAAATTTGCCCAAACATATAAATTTCCATGTACGGGGTAAGTGGAGGGCCATCATATATATATATATATATATAGTATTAATGTTAAAAAAATATACACTGAGAAAGAAATAGTTCTCTTTTTTTTTTTACAAAAAAAAAACTTTAGTTTGCTATATCTAAAATGTGTATTTTTTAATAATTTTTTCAAGATTTCTTATAAAATAGTGTAGAAAATTTAAAAAATGAGTCCAAGATGGTAAAACTATTTTCGACGAACTTTGTGGAACATCAATTTTTTATGAATTTTCGAAACTTCGTATTTTTGTATATTAACAATAATTTTTAGCCTCAAATTATGAATCCTGATGTGATTTAAAACAAGAAAGCTTTTTATCAATCTTCTTCCAAATGTTGCCATTCTCGAGATATTTAAATAAATATTTCTAATTTATTGTCTTTTCAATGGTAAATAGGCTCTTTTAATATGTTTGTCGTGTTATACCGTCATGTTCATGAAATTTTATGAATTTGCTTATAATTTTTAACAATTCTCCAAATACAGGTCGGACTCGATTATATACAGACTCGATTATATGTGATTCGATTATATACAATTTTGGACTCGATCATATACAGTTTTTTTATGTTTCAAATATGACTTATTTCAAGAAGAAATGCAACCTTTCAACGTTAAGGTGTAATTTAAGTGACTAATTCATATATAGTGGGGTAAAAATCGTGATTTTTGAAGATTTTGCTTGAATTTTCACCAAGAATTAATTATATCGATATTGCAGCCAAATTAAGATAGATAGAAGTTGGGTGTCAGAGAACAAATTGTAGAGCGGTTAGAGAGCTTCAATTTGATTGATAGAAACAATCCAGTTTAATAAAAAAAACCAGGATAACATTAATAATAATACATTAACAATTACTAACTTTCATGTTTTTCACTTCCAAAATGTTATTAAAATCCATTAATTTAGATGTTCCACTACTCCGAAACAAAAAAAAAGTTCTATAACTCTGTCATTGTTGAAATTCGAACATATGCGTAGAAGGATTTTTTCCATCAAATATGATCGTCTATCACCCTCTGAGAGAATCTGGATAATTTTTGTTTCATGTGAGAAAGGTAGGTAGGCCATTTAAAGTGGAAGCATCTGGCAACCCCATAACTTTTGACAGAGATGTCGGATTAACAAATGTCATACCGCGTTGGAAGCGTCATATCAGTACAATTTTAACCATGGAACAATACACACCTAAACAACGCGCTGAAATTGTTCAGCTGTACATTCAAAATAACTTCTCAATTGTGTTAACTAAACGTGCGTGGAAAAATAAAAATAAAGTTAAAACATCGCCTGGAGACAACACTATACGTCGATTATATGCCAAATTTATATCGTCTGGTAGTGTTGGTAATACCAGTCATCTGTCCAGACAACGACCAAGACGTTTCGACGATAATATTGATGCCGTTCGAGCCAGTGTTGCAGAGACTCCATCGACATCAGGTCGCCATCGTTCGCAAGAGTTAGGCATCGCTCGAACCACTCTCCGACGCATAATTCGTGTTGATTTGAAAATGTTTCCGTATAAACGGCGCTACATGCCATACAGCGGCTGCCACGACCAAATTATTGCGCGAAATGTTCCCCGGAAGATTAATATCGAAAAACGGCGATTAGGTATACACTGGTAAACCAAGGACCCTGGCTGCGCTGAAAGACAATATCCGACAAGAAATTGCTGCCATATCGGCCGAAACATTGGGCAAAGTGATGGAAAATGCCGAAAAAAGGGCACATTTTGCGGTCAAGGCCAGAGGCGGTCATTTACGAGATATCATAATCAAAAAGTAGTTATAACAAATCTCCTTGGACCAAAATAAATGAATTTAATTTTTTTTTTTAATTCCACTTCTTTACTTTGCTACTGCAAAAACAAATCCTTCCACTTTAAATGGCCCACCCTGTATTTTCTGACTTTAAGGGGATGAATCAAAAATCAAATTCCTCTTTTATATTCAAAAAAAAAAAGGAAAATACATGCAAAAAAAACGAATAATTTTTTTTTTATTCGATTACATACAGGATTCGATTATATGTAGTGAAAAGAAATCAGAAACAGTATATAATCGAGTCCGCGCTGTAGATCATAATGGTAAAAATATATGTTTAAGAGTTACGTTGCAAAACATTTGAAGACATGTGGGTTGATACAAAACGTAGCGATATTAAAAAATCTTTTTTTTTTAGCTCAATACAAATTTTTAACATATTATTCGTGTTGCACAATCAAAACACAAACAGTTTTTAAAGTAAAATTGAAATCCCAACAACACAAATACACCTCGTTGATTCAACCGGACGTTATGGGTACAAAAACTATTAACTTGTTTATGTTATGCCTAGATAGTACCTGAAGTCAGGTATCTTCAAGGTACCGTAAACCGGGGGCAAATTGATCACTAATTTCAGAAAAATGTGAATATTTCCGATTTTTTTGTTAGATTTATAGCCAATTATTTTTAAAACCAGTGCTAAGGCCACAAAACGTTATGGTAAGTTTCATTCAAAAAAATCCTTAAGCGTTAATTTGGAAAATTTTGAAATGTAGCTTCGGAGTGAAATTGATCAATCTGTATTTTTCAGGATTTTCAAATATAATATGCACAACAATATATAGAAAGTCATTTATTTCTTCACTTACGGTCATTTTAATGATAATTCAAGGGTTTGAGGTTACAAAAACCTGATTTAATCCACCTAAAGGTGTGATTATGCCTTTCCACAACTCGATTTGAACACTGATCTACATGTCATCCGGAGACCATTCAGGTTATCTTGATGTGGTCAAAAACCCTTAAAATGGTCATCAATGAGCTAGTTTTGACAAACCAAGACGTTCGATATGTCGCATGATTGGAATCGGTACTGGTCATTCGTGGTGCTTTTTTGTAAAATAGTTTTTTCTCACTTGTTTGAATAGTAGCAACAAGTATTTGATTACTTATTCAACTCATCAAGTGTCGGCTAGAAGTGAATTAACATGTTTAGTGTCTATAAATAATGTGTTGATGTGTTTTAAATATGTTTTTTACCATAGTTAAAAATGGAAACGAAAAAACTATTCAGAAAAATGGTAATTTGCATGCATTTTAATAAGGGATTCGTTGAGAACCATTGACAAAAAAAATCTTCAGATGATTATTGAACATGTCAAATTAAAAAAGTCTAAAACCAAATTGCACAATACCTCTGAAAATTTATGTTTGTTTTCAGTAATCGTTTGATCAATTTCACCCCGGTGATCAATTTGCCCCCGGATGACGGTACCTCTGTATCTACATAAATAAAAATCTAAGGCAAAATCTGTTGGTAAGCGGAAAACCCGAAGAAGGGATGGTCCGATTTTAGTTTCCTGTATTTTGTTATATTCGTCTCTTCCCGTAGATCAATATAGTGGAGTGCCATAGAAATGAAACACAAATTTCTGCATTATTCGGGAATTAAGGAAGCAAACAAAACCAAAGTTGGCATGTAAAGGTTTTAGGATGTAATCAATGTTTTCATGGTAGTGAGACACTCCTCTCCTCTTTTTAAAAGGGGTGGTGGGTCTGGGCTGCCATACAAATGAAACACAAATTTCTGCATCACTCGGGAATTAATCAAGCAAACGAAACAATAGAAAATTTTCAGAAAACTCTGAAAAAAATGGAAGAGTTCGAAAAATTCAATTCGCATATGTTCTACAATTACATATTGACATGCGTTATTAGTCCATTTGATATTTGCGCTAACGAAATTGATCTTCGTTCGAAAGTGGAAATGGATTTCAATGTGACGAAACGCACTCCTATATCATCTTCTAACTATATAAACAAAAATGGATCGCCGAATGTGTTGATAAGAGCAAAACTCTAGAAAGGAATTGTCCTATTTAGGGCTGTCTTTATTCCATCATATTTTCTGTATCAAACATTTATTCCATGTAACGGAGAAACATGTTATTTGCAAGTGGTTGAAAAATCTTGAACGAGAATTGTGTCTGAAAATAATCTGATTTTATAATGACGAGTTTTGGTAGAAGTACTAGTAAGTTTATAGTAAAAGGTTATTTTGAAGGGTAGATTAGAAGATTAATCAATGAACAGTTTTGCAATGAACGTGCGCCTAATAAGAGAAGGATGTGATAACGAAAATTAAATTTTGGGCGGGACGAAGTTTGCCGGGTCAGCTAGTATGTATGCAAGGTAAGGTCAAGGCAAGACATTTGCATAGAACGATTAAATTTGAGTCGAACTGATTGCGAAATGCAAAAGCTGATTTCGATCGACTCGTGAAATCCGATCGGATTCCGGAATATGGGTGGCAATAAACGTGATTCATGGCCCATGTGGTGATCAACGTTTTCCCAAAAGATTCTATCAACGAATCGATCACAAGCGGAGGCGAAATTAATATTGATTTTCTTTATTTTTCTATTTCACGACAAAAATATACAGCGTCTTTCAGATTAAACGCTCACGCAAAAAAAATCGAATATCTCCTTATATTTTTTTTTGCTTCCCACTTCGGGACGATAATATTCGGCTACTCGTTCAGTATGATCGGATGGTTTTTAGTGTCAAGATGTTCAATATATAAGAACGTGTATTTTAAGTGAAATCGTATTACTCGATCAACCGAAGCCTTAATGAAACTTTGTCCTCTCATGGTAAGAATTTCCACTTTTCTCGTCGTAATTGGCCCAAAATGGCAAATGTGGCGCCAAGCGACCCCCCGCCGTATAGTCCGGATTTAAGTCCGCTCGATTACTACCTCTGGGGGTACGTGAAGGACCGTTGCTATGTTAATAAGCCACAAAATTTGGAGGAACCTAAGGAAGAAATAACTCGGATTTTCAACAGCATCGAATTCGTAATGTTAGAGTTCTGCATGAAGAATTTTGTTCACCGACGAAACGCGTTATCGAAAAAAAGGGTTGGTCACATCGAAAATGTTCTAAAATAAGCTTTATTTTCGTTTTTTTAAAATAAAAATCGGTTCACTTTTGTAGAAGTTGTTCAAATTTGTTGCGTAAGCGTTTAATCTGAGATACCCTGTATTACTTTTTTCACTTTACACTTTACTTAACATATTAACACTTCACACCAAATATGTCAGTTACGTAAATGAAATAACTTTTTTTTGACGTAGGACTACGTCTTTCATTTCTATACTGGGGTGTAAGTTCAAACTTTTGTAAACGAAAGCGTTGAGCGTTAATATATCCTAAACAACTGAACAAAATAGTATGATAAACACTTCATTCGAAAATAAAATGTCTACGCGTTATATGCTTTTTGATCCAAAAATTAGTTTCAATAGCCCTAAAATTGCTTTCAAAACAGGCTATTGAAATCACATCAATCGGTATACAAGCGAGTGCCGCTCGGAAATCCACTCAGTTATGATTGCGCAACGATTGAGGTACGATTGCTGGAATGGATGGATTTTTCCCTAACACAGACTTCAACACCATGGGGCCAAGGGAAATCGGCATTGCAAAATAGATGTAAGCAGTGGGTACTTTTGTACTCGCTTGCGTTTCTGGAAATTGGAATGTTTCCCTAACACAGACTTCAAAACCATGGAGTAGAGATGGGCAAAACAGTTCACTTTGATGAACGGTTCACTCATTAACCGTTCATCTAAGTGAATCAGTTCTTTTGAACCGTTCTTTCGCTCTTTCGTTCAGCGGTATTAAGAACAACATAGAATGTTAGCTGGAACCCAACATCAATAGACAGCTATTAATTGATATCGTTGGATTGGATAGTGTACGTATGGGATTTATATTTTTGATATTTAGTGGGGAAAGATAAGCTACTTCTTCTTTAAAAGTCGCAAACTGTATGTGAACATATGTTAATCGGTCGACAAAAGTTTATGTAATAATTTGATGTGCACAAAATATGTGAAATTTTTCATATTCTCTTTTTTTGGACAACACACAGGTTCCATGTAAGATCATATTTCATAATGCTCATTCAGGGGAACAAATCAGCAGCGATTTTCACTAACAATCAATCATACAATCAATCACGATAACACGTACACGCAATAGGCCAAACAATGAATTGAAAGCAACGAAAAAACTTTGCCCTCACTATGAGATTTTATGTTTACCTAATCCATGAATCGCCCCAGTTTCCCTCAGATTTTTTTTTTCTGATAATATATGGAAATATATGAATGTTACGCGGAATTGAAAGAATACATGAAATTGAAAATGTATAGTTTTGCTTTTAAAACTACGAAAATCTAATTTAATTTTTAACACAAAATTAAGTATACATTAACAAAATAAACCCTGCGTTAAATGCATTTTGCTCATCATGACAATATCGTTTTATTTTCCTTATAACGTTCTCGTTATATTTATCCATTCCGTCCAGCGCAAATCAGTTCAGCTGCACTAGTTCGTTCGCAAACATTTCGCCCGTAAACACTTCGTTCTCAAACAGTTCACTCTCAATCAGTTCTTTCCCATACAGTTCACTCGCAAACAGATCGTTCTGAACCAGTTCGTTCACAAGCAGTTCACTCTCAAACAGTTTACTCGCAAACCGTTCTTTCGGAATCAGTTCGTTCACAAACCGTTCGCTCGCAATCAGTTCGTGGGGAGAACTACCGTTCTTTGAAAAACAACGACCGTTCGTTCACTCTTTTCGGCGAACTAGTTCGTTCGTACCGTTCGTGAACGGTTTGCCCATCTCTACCATGGAGCCAGGGAAAATTGGCATAGCAAATTAGATGTAAGCAGTGGGTACTTTTGTACTCGCTTACGTTTCTGGAAATCGGAAAGCTTCCCTTACACAGACTTCAACCATAGAGCCAGGGGAAATTGGCATAGAAAATTAGATGCAAGCAGCGAGTACTATTGTACTCGGATTGACTATGAATTTGATATGGTATGATACGGTGTAGTGGATATGATCAAAGTGGATATTATATTACATATCGAAGAATTCACATTTATAAAAGCAGCGTTATAAAATTATTTGTTTACGAATGCTGCAATCGATCGTCGTTATTGAGAAGTTGGAATTGTTGGGAAGGGGGGTTATTTTCGCTGTGTAATTCCGAGGAGGAATCCATACCTTCTCAAGCGTTAATAATCCTGCTCCGGATCAACGATGATTCCAATTGTCGGGGTTTGGGGAGTGGATACTATTTGCGCTGGGTATTTCCGAGGAGGAATCTATTCCCTCTTCGAACGTTAATAATTCTTTTCCGGCTAAACGAAGTGGTGTGATAATCACTTCATTCGAAAGATGAAACGTCTAAGATTTATATGCTTGTTACTTATTGATTGCTAAGTCAACGTTAGTCCTACGTCCACCTTGCGGTTAGATTCCACTTCTAGTTTTTATTGTTGTCGGCAATTATAGTTTGGAGCGCTCTATTCCTCTGTATAACAAGATATCCATCCTCACATATCCGTTTGTTCTCCATCAAAAAACGGATTCATTCAATTCAAACAAACCATTCCAATACACTTACAATACATTAGTTTTTTTTATTTAATAACCAAAATATTCAACGTTTGCCGAAACAGCTAGTAAACTTATAATATTTTTATCAACCTTTTTCCTTATTGATCCACTTTGTAAAAAATAATATTTACTATGCGCTGCAACATCTAAAACAATTCAGATTGTTTCTTCTCGAAAAATAAAAAACTAATAAGACTTGTTATAATGTATATTTTTTACACAACCTTATACCAGAAAAATTACCTAATTAATTCAAGCTTTGCCGTCGAAAATTATCTACTCTTTTGGGAAAATTTATTTCTAGGTTAAAAAGACTCGAAAAACATTCGAAAACGACCAAAAGTTGACAATTTTCAGTAAATTTTATTTTAAAATCACTATATCTCAGAAACGGTAACATTTGGCAAAATTTTGCCGTACACCAGAACGGGTCTTAAAACAATTATATGAAACATTTCAACTATTTTCAAAATTTTTTTTTTTTAAACATCATAACTTGTCATTTTTTTCATTTTGGCGCACTGTGTAATAAACATATCAAAAAGATAAAACAAAATCAAAAACACTTTTTTAGAAAATTGAGTTTAAAGTGTTATTTTCAAAATAAAACTTTTTTTTATTTAACAGTACATACTCTCCATCCCAAACCCAATTTTTTTCCCAGATTTTTTTTTATTCCAAATGTGTTCAAATTACATGAAACGTCCAGATCTACTGTCATCCCGAAAAAAAAATTAGCCAAAAAAAACTAATACGATGCAAAACGTATGGATTATGGTGCCAATGAAAATGGGCATCTCGATTTTTCAAACGGAATTTTCTGCGGAATGTTGATTTGAGCGATAAAATACTCTATGCGAAATATTAGCTCAATCGGACTTCATTCAATACACTCAGAGAAATCCATGGTAGAAAACTACCGAATTGCTTCGTTAGTGCAAACATTAGTAGAATGTACATATTCACCCCTATTCTGCATTCCGTCAGATTTGCATTTCGTTCGAAACTGCGATCTCGAACGAGTTATAATTTTGCTTTCCCTATTTCGAACGTATTGCTCATTTCGATCGAATTATTTCAAACTGTTCGAAAGAATTTCGAACTGTTTTGTACGACATAATTAGCATTGGAGAAGATTACCCTTTCGTTTGATACTTACTTTTATTATTTGTATCACCAAAATCATACAAAAGAATCGATTTTCATATATGTTTTCCTCACAAATACCAAACGTCAAAACTCAATGTCGTCGAATGGCAAAATAAGCAAAATAAACCTAAAAGACAGTTGTGCCGGGTGCTGAAATTTAAATTTATTTGAATTGTTCTTCGGTGTGAATAGAAAATAAGTGAGAAAATAAATTAGCCAAATGGATTCCGCCTTATTGTCGGTATTGGCAGTGTATGAAGAAATCGGAATACTTCGTTATAATCGACGGAATCTGCGCACATCCGGTAATTTAATGGAGCTTTCAGACGATGCGTAAGTTAAATTTATTTGTCTCTGAATTTCTTAGATTTTTTATTATCGATTTTCCTCTACTATGCAGATTCATTAAAAGCTTTCGTTTGAAAGAGGCATTCCGATACGTTTTGGGGGAAATTGAACACGATTTTTCCAACACAAAGAAAAGTGGCATTCATGTTAAGGAAAAGCTGGCGGCGTGTTTGAGATTTTTCGCTGAGGGAAACTACCAGCTTGGAGCGGGAAAAGATTTCCATATTGCGATGGCACAGTCCACTTTTTCTAAGGTGTTATCTGAAATGCTGAACATACTGGAGCGAAGATTATGTTCTAAGTGGATATCATTGGAAATGTCGGAAAATGAACAGCGACGTGCCAAGCTTTATTTCTATGAGAAATCTGGAATTCCAGGAATAATCATGTGTGTTGATGGAACACATATAAAAATAATCCCCCCTAATCAGAATCGAAATTTATTTTATAATCGAAAGGGGTTCTACAGTCTGAACGTTCTCATTGTAAGTACAGCATGCATTAAATTCAAAAATTGTATTTAATTTTTTTTTGGCATTATAGGTTTGTGACGATCAGCAGAGGATCCGTTTCGTTGATCCTAGCTTTCACGGATCTAATCACGATGCCCATATATGGCGAATAAGCCCTGTACGAACGTATTTCGAGCAGATGCATCGAAACGGCGGAACACAAACTAAAATACTGGGTAAACAAAATTGTTTAAATTTCCTAGATGTGCATGATAAAATTGTTTCCCACAGGTGATGCAGGCTACCCATCGGAATCATGGCTGGTAACGCCATTCAGAGCTCCGGAAGAAGGCAGTTTGGAAAGCGATTTCAACCAGAGGCATGCTTTAGGTCGAGGCATAGTCGAACGAACAATCGGTGTTCTTAAAAATCGTTTTAGATGTTTACTTGGAGCGCGACAACTGCATTATACTCCTACAAAATGTGCTCAAATTGTGAATGTGTGCTGTGCACTTCATAATATATGTTTGGAATACGGATGCTCTCAGTAGGGGGCATATTTTGATGAGTCATATCAATAAATTTTTATTCTCTCCAATACTAGCAACTATCATCTATTTTTACTTTTTGTATGCGATAAATAAAATAATACGATTTGGTGATCTAATGTCTAAATCTTGTGTTTATTTTTATAATGCAATATTTGAATTTTTTTAACCTCCAGCTTCTCTCGAGCGATTTTTTCCATTTCGCGGTTATGTCGATTTTGTTCTTTCAACATTTCTTTGAGACCAGTATCTATTGAGTTGATTGCTTTGGCGAATTGGCGTTGGTAATGTACCATATCATTGAGGTTTTTGTTTGAGGTACCCAACAGCGATTCCATTTCCGAGTGAAATTTCTTTTGTTGTTCAATTTGTATTTGAACTAAATTGAGGACAGATAGCCTAGGTCTCTTTGGTTGGGAGCATTGAGGAATAGCCGTATCATTCGCATCGTCGGACTCGTCAATTGAATCGCATCGTACATCTGCATTAACGTCGTTGTTTTTTCCCTTAGGTGTTTCTTGTGAAGAACAACCTGGTATTCCTTCTACGGTTTCCAACAGTCCAGTTAGCTGAACCGCTTGCTCCTCTAGCTCAGACAAATGTATCGTTCTGTTGGGTCCTCCTCCAGTTGCCCTTTGCTCTCTTTTGTTGTGAGAGAGTTTGCGCTTCAACGCTGACTTATAATCCGCCCACACCTGCCGGACATTAAAAGTGAAATACATATGTATTATTTCGGAATAGTTTCAGTAAATACCTTTTTCCATCCAGACCCGTCACGGATGGGTGGTCCCAAACTGTTTAATTCAGCAGCACAATCGTTCCAAAATGGTCCGGAGTTACCACGTATAAATCCTTTTGCGATGTCGGGGTTCTTCTCCAAAAGCTGCACCAGCCGCTCAAACTGTTTCTTTGTTGTTGTTATGTTTTTGGTTTTATCCCTGTGAATAGAAATTTGATTAAAAAATCAATTAAAAGCAACCGATGTAAAACTTTACTTACATTTTTTTAGCAATCCGCAGTAAAAAAATATCGGGAGAAATTCGACTGCAAACCACCACTCGAACGAAATAATCAAAGGGTTTGACATTCGAGTAGCGTCGAACGAAAGATGTTATACAATTCAAACGGAATACAGAATGAAATTTTTCAAGTCGTTCGAAATATTTCGAATCGTTCGGAATACAGAATCGGGGTGATTTTCTGTACATATTACCAACCGTATGTCAATTCTCCTCGTAGGATATACCAATAGTTAGTGCGGTAGAAAACAGCTATAGATTGGTAGCATTTACCAAAAATAATTCGTTATATTGTGTTGGAGAAAAAGAAATGACGTATATTGTCAATATATGGCAACACTTAAACATATCTTGTGTTGTACTTATCGCATCGGGTCATACTATACGGCTATTTAAAGCCGATAATCTGTGCTACAAGTGTCGTTTTGACAGTGTTGTGATTGTCCTTTTCAGTCTCAAGTTATAGCGCGACAAAGATGGATTCCATCAAGCAAGAATATTTTACGTTTTTACTACCTGCGAGGTAAAACTGCAACGAAGGCGGCCGAAAAAAATCGTGTGGTATGTGAATCCGATACTGTAACGATTCGCACAGGACAGCGTTGGTTTGATCGATTTCGTTCTGGTGTAGTGGCTGTCGAAGATACACCACGTACTGATGATGACCCGCTAGAAGCTACGGGAGCTCGGATGGGATGTCCTATTGCACACACCGTATAGTCCGGACCTGGCTCCAAGTGATTATCATCTCTTCCGGTCCATGCAAACCGCTCTTGGTGATACTAAGTTGGCCTCAAAAGAGGCTTGCAAAAACTAGCTGTCTGAGGTTTTTGCAAATAAGGAGGGGGGGGGGGGATAATTAAGTTTGAATAATTTTAAGTATGTTAAATAAAGCGTCAAATTTCGATCAGAAATACGACATTTCTTTTTTCCAAACCCTATCTTTACTAACTACACTGCGTTTCACAACTATAGAACCACTAATTTTTTCTGAATTTTCAGAGATATATAAGAAGTCGGTTGAATTGAAGTATATAGTTTAGAATACAATAACTATATTCATTTAAAAGATTGGCCATTTCAACTTTATAGTTGTGTTCAGGCGCGAAACATTCAAAAAACTAAAATTCCAGTTTTTCATAACTATAGAACCAGATGGAAAAACTCTCACTCCTTTACAAAATTAACGTCAAATTTAACATTAATTACGATCATTTTATAATTCGTAGGTCATCTTCAGTTCTCAATCAGTTCAAATAACCCATTTGGGGTGGTTACGTCCAAGCTGCGCCATGTTGTAGTGTGTATCTCCTACTACGCAAAGGATACTGCTTGTTTAAGCTCTTCAAAAGACTCATACTGCCTGTAAGCTGCATCTATTATTCGTCCGATCACTCCTCATAAGTTCCTGACAGGGTTTTGATTTGGTAAACAAGCTGAATCTGTCCATAATCTGAAGCCCCTATTCATTAAACCATGCCATGACCTTCCAGATTTCATCAATTTATGCCAAATTATTATCAAATTGTTTTTGATGCAAAAACAGAAGTAAATGATTCTGAAGTATTTCGTTGCACTTCTGACTGTTCATTCGTGTTGATGGTAACCTATCTAAACCAGGCCTTTTTGAGAAAATTCTCCCCAAACCATCAAACTGCCGCCAGCAAAGTTACGAGTTGAAAAATTAAATGACACATCTCGTAAATCCTTCCAGTATGAAGAAGTTCTATTCAAATTGATTTTTGACGTAGAACTACGTCTTTCATTAAGGGTGTCAAATCAGAAAACAGGTCACGTTTTTATGAAATATAGTTAGCGTTAATAACTATTTTTGCCGCGAACGGATTTTGGCGATTTACATACTAAACGAATCGGAAATTCCGTAAGATTTGTTTAATATGCCATACAATAGAATCCCCTGGTTAGTAAATGGTTAAAATTCTTGAAAACTTTAAGTGTTTCTATTTTCCCATACTTCCATGTTCTGTCCAGATGAGTGCTTTCCCGAACAGAGATGTCAATAACGAGCAACTTATCGACGACCAACGGAGGGGAAATCGTAGGATTTAAAGTCTCCGTGAACAAAGGAAAAGAAGAAGAATGAAGGGGAATACTTACCTAGAGTATAAACAGTGGATCTCGCTGAGGCAAACTTTCATTCGGCATCGGACTGTTGAGTAATCCAGTTCATTTTGCTTTCGCTGCGCTTCGATCTAAGATTGGACCCCACCAGTGGTAATCCAACTTGGATATCGTCGTTTGATTTTTCGGTTCGTTTTTCGCGTTATTCGTATCGTGTGTTCTTCTTTCCGCGTCATAAATTGGACGCTTCGCGTAGTATGCGATGAGCAAGAAGAAGAGGAAGGCAGGCTCGAGCCCTGCAGAAAACGAACGCATTGCCAGGGGCAATAAAATTTCGAGGTAAGCGTCATCTAATGATGCACGCGGTGTTGGTGCAGTAAAAAGCGCTCGCACTGAACCGAGTCTTCGCAAATGTGACACAGCACCGAACAACAGCGTAATAGGCGATTTCGGCGCGTCGGTCAAAAATGTAAACGCCCAGGCAGCAACCAAAATAAAGCTCCCCCGCTGGTGGTGAAGGCGGTCGCTCTTGACAAACTCATCAGCGAATTCGCATCGATGGGTGTTCCGGCAGAGTTCATTCAGTGGCAGAGTTCCGGCAGAGTATTCAGTCTTTTTCCAAGCAGTTAACATTGTTTGTTTTCCATCATCATAAGGGTTTCGTTGGTGCCTTTGAGAATGCAACAATGCATTAAACTGACTTTATGGCGAAGCAGGCGTTAAGGTTGTGCGCCAAAAAATTATTTGGGGAATACCAAGCATCTTGAATGTCTTACTGGAATGTTTTTTGGGTTCGCGTGCCAGTCGCAAAACTGTCTTTGAGAATGCATCAATGCATTAAACTGACGTTATGGCAAAGCAGACGTTAAGGTTGTGCACCAAAAAATTATTTGGGAATACCAAGCATCTTGAATGTCTTACTGGAATGTTATAAGTTATTTGGGTTCGCGTGCCAGTCGCAAAACTGCCTTCAACTAGGACTGCATTTGCGCTAATATTGATCATAATGAAGCATTGCTACTGTTTTCGAGGTTGTTATTAACAAAAAGAGTTTATTTCTCTTGTTTAGTCATCAAGAAAGTAAATGTTCTGGAATTTTGTATGTGATAAGGTTTCGCTTACCAGAAGCAAAACTTCCTCCACTAAGGGTGACAGCTGCGCTTCTCTCGAGCACGAGAAAGTAATGCAACTCTTTTCGAGGCCAGTAATATTAACAGAAGCGTTTCTTTTGAGAATAGCGCAAATTGATTGTAGCCGTGGGCTGGCCGATTTTCTACAAGCGTGCAGCTTAAGCGCCACTCCCGAAGGAGACTGCCCGCCAAGATTAAAGTTGCCCGGTTGAGACTCCCTTTTAGGGCGAGTTCAAGTACACTACTTCCGTAATGAAAGTACGGATCGCTCCAGCCAGGCCACGGAATTCTAACCAAAACAAGACTTTCAATTAAACCCCCATCAAACAGATTTAAACCTCAAAGAATTCAGTAGACTCCACTCATGCCTGAATAACGCTCATCATGGGCCAGACCGCTACCCGTCCAGAGAAAGCGCAAACAATGGAAAATCTCATTCGCCACAGACAGAACGAAACGATCACGACACAATTCATAATATGCAACATAAAAATGCATTCACGTTATCAAAGCTTCCTTCCTTGCTAGCATTCGACATCAACATATATTTGCGTAAAGTACCAAGTTCATTGAACAAGTAACATATAATTTATTCGAATTCACATTTGTTTCCTAACTCCTGCTATCCTATTCCTTTCCATTTGAATTCTAGTTTGAAAGCTTTCTAAGGTAAGTGTGTGCTTATTCGAGCTTTTGTTACCCCGGGGTCTTTTATTTATCTATTGAGCGCATTGTATGGCGACGTCGACAATGACGCTCGGCAATTGCAGTTCACCTTTTAATGGTTAACTCGGACGCGAACTTTCCTCGCCGTCCGTTTCATCCCGACTTAGGGCAATATATAAAAAACTCCGTGACGTCCTCACCGGACGTCACCCACCGCACAAAAAAAAAGCTTGGAACGGACTCACCAGCTATTGGTTCAAATTTGTTGGCTGCTGCTGATGACCGGCTCTACGGGTGATTTTGCTGTTCGTGCTGCGGATGTTGAATACGAGCTCTTTGAGCGGCGAAATATATTGGCATATAAAGCGGCTTTTCCGAATTGCCTGCGGGAGAACGGGTAACTGTGCAAGTGGAAATTAGCACTGTGATCGATGATTTTTGTAATGTCTATATCACCTGTAACTCGAACACACACACGCACAACACGCTACCTTTGGTTTACTACTTCACAGTTTTACTATGACCTAACGAAAAGAAAACTATTAACAACATGAACGTAACTTATGCTGCTTTAAATTTAAACTACCTTTGGAATTAGTGAAACGAGCACGCGCACTTCCACTATTTTCTGCAGTCACGAACAAAGTGAGCAAGCTTAGAAATCCTCAGATCAGGGAAAGTGGAGTCAAACGTACTTACAGGAAGTACGTCATTTCCCAAATCTCGTCGGCTGTCCTCGGAAATCTGAGGATTGTCATTGGCCGAATCATTCTGGTTTCGAAAAACCATCTTCCAGCCTTCCCTCTCCCCTTCCATACAACGCAGCATCCCTGAACCTTGTCTCGCGGAAATCTCTCCCGGACTCTCTCCCGAACTAAAACTAGTACGCTTTACGCTGTATAATGATCAGCTCAGCCCATTCGCGTCGTTGTCTACCTTAGGGCAAATACATATTAGAGTATGTTTTGCCCTAAAAGTGATTTATAGTACTGACCGCTACATGATGAGAAATGTTTATATTGCTAGTAGTTTCAAGCCACCAATGTGTGGCTCTGTATGCATGCTATGGTGAACGCTTGTTTACGCTTAGTTTGTACGAACGATATCTAGAGGTGCGATTCCTTTGAGGCAATACTAAATAACATGTAGCATGATATTTGATACTTGCAAGTGGTGTCATTGTTGTTGTTTACATGCGGTGCCAAAGATATATTGATGTAGTTATGAGCTAAGTGGTGCGGACTCAATCCACTTCATTCTCAAGCAAATTCATGCATGTTTTCAAGCGATTTCTTGCAATAAATTCTCAGACCACCAGAGATGCCAGATTTACAAATATGTTTGTAAATTTACAGACATATCTGTAAAACATTCATCACATCTATTCATCACATCAAAAATATTTGACTCACCATATGACATTTTTCCATAGTTTTAATACAGAAAAGTTATTATATTTAGTATATATCAATACACATGACGTTAGACCAGCGATTCTCAACCTGCGGCCCGGCAGTCCTTCTGGTTGGCCCATCTGGTGTGTATGAAGTTTGGAACTCACATACACATAAGTACTTTTGCCTTGACATCATTGCAGACGAAAGAGAGGATACGGTTATTCACAATTAATGAAAAATTGCATTCTCTGCAGGTAAGGAAAAATCTTGAACGAAAATTGTCTCTGATAATTATTTTCTGTTCTAGCTAAGACTGTTTTGCTGAAATGCAAGGAGATTTATTGAAAAATAGTGAAGTTAGGGTCAGGACTATGTCTTCTAAGTATTTAAACAACATCGAATAAAAATTTTCATTCTATTTTCAACAACTTACATTTGCTTTCGGGTCTGCTTATGACGAAATATGGGTTACTGTTCGATATTGTTACGACAGACATGGTTCATGGCCGTGTGGTGATCTAAAACTTGTATAGCCTTGCATGGCGGATGGAAAATATACACTGCATTTTTTTATAAATTTCATCAACGACAAGACCGCAAGCCTTGGTGGATGTCCAATGTATCAACGGAGAAATACTGTTTTTTATAAAAATTAACAACGCGTATGTATGTGTATGTATGTGTATGTATCTATGTGTAGATCGTTGAAACATTTAAACACACTTACAGCACATAAGTTATTAAGTGGTCCGAAAAATCATTTTTTCCACTTTTTCCCAAAAATGACAAATGAAAATTAATAACTTTTGAATCACTGAATCGATTTAGATGATCGACATATAAAATTGACCTAGCCTTTTATTAAAAAATATTTAACTTGCGAAAAAAATAATTATATTTTAGTAATTATTGATTGTAGTCGTTTTTTATTTTTTTATGACTTTGGACTAGAGGGCGCTATATTTTTTTATATTTTTTCTTGAAAGCTGAGGATTTTTTACACAACATATCTCGATATCAGGGTTGCTATTTTTTCGTTTTTTAGATATGATTTTTAAAAAAAAATCATTTTTCCCCATTTGCCCAAAAATAACTTCCTGCCAAAAATCATAACATTTGAACTACTGAACCGATTTAGATGATCGATATATTAAATTGAAGCCAATAAGCAAAATTCACACTTGCGGGAAGATTGGATTCTAGTAGCATAGGTCTAGTTTAGTCACATATGAATATTGATCGAAGACTTAAAACATGTTAAATTTACAAAATTCTAACTTAAAAACTATAATTATAGCATCTCTGATATAGAGATATGTTAGGTAAATAATGCTCAGCTTTCCATAAAAAATATAAAAAAATATAGCGCTCCTATCTTTAACCGAGAAAACTATGAAAAACTAACTCAATCAATAATTACAAAAACAAAATTCAATTTTTTCGCTAAAGTAATATTTTTTCAAAGAAAAATAACTCGTAAGCTTCAATTTGATATGTCGATGATATTAATCGGTCCAATAGTTCGAAAGTTATGACTTTTTGTAGTGGGAAAAATGGGGAAAAATTGTTTTTCGAACCATCGATTAGTTTTGAAAAATAATATTTCAAAAACGAAAAAAATAGCATCTCTGATATCGAGATATTTTATGTAAAAAATTCTCAGCTTTCAATCCATATTAAAAATAGGATCCATATTATATGCAAGTTAAATATTTCTCAATTAAAGCTCATTGGCTTAAATTTGATATGTCGATCATCTAAATCGGTTGAGTGGTTCGAAAGTTATAATTTTTGAAAAAAGTCATTTTGGGAAAAAGTGGAAAAAAATGATTTTTGGGATCACCCTAAAATGGAAATGGGCACCCTAATGACAAATTTAAAAAAATACGAGTTTAACGTTTTGCGATAAAGAACAAAATTACCACTTTTGACGAAGATCTGAGAACCACTATATTAGTTTGGCATGGAATGGCTGTATATATATACAGAATACAATCTTACGTGCATCGTACAAAGTATTAATGAATATGTGAAAATTAACGTTAAAAGACATTTCTATAGATCTGCACACTTTTACAGACTTTTCCACATTTTTAACAGACATTCACATGTTTTTACAGACTTTTTTAAAAATCATCTGGCAGCTCTTCCTTCCACTTTTTATCGAATATTTCCAAATCGCAGGAGTAAACATTTACGTGACTCTGACTTTGTTTGTTTTTATTACGTTCGGAAAAACGTTATGACAAAGAGAGGGGACATTAAAAATGCGTTGCTCAGTGAAAGGCTGAGATGCTAATTCAGAGATGCAATGGTTAATTAAACAATTGACGGAAAAATGTAGTTCGTTCATTTTATAATTTTACTTATTTTTACCCTTGACAACAATACCTCTTTTATAGTGTTGATTATCATAAGAAAAATAACACTCCTGATCGTTGGATCTCTTTTGACATTTCAATTGGATCTTTTTTGACAGCCGTTTTGATTCAGTCCGCACTACCTAGGTTATGAGATATGGAATAATGGTGCTGGTGCAACATGTATATAATCGACTGTAGCCGAGTCTATGTCAATTTCGAAAAAAGGCCACCCGAATAGCCTTCGAGGTAAATTTTCAATGCATTGACATGAAAAAAATTGCGACATACGATTGTTTTGCGAGGGCAAGAATGAATCATCAATCAATTATCGTCAACTGATTCTACAATGAAAAAATCATTTCAGAGATTTTTCTACTAAGCAGTTGTTTCTAAAATTTCACAGCATTATAGAATAATATCCGAAGGTATAAACAAGCGACTTATATAAAATAACAGCGCAGTTCTACGTCAACAATGCGGTCGTATCTTGGACACAACCTCCTATAATTTTTTTTCATCAGAAAAGTGCTCCTGATATAGTGAAACTCCTGGGATTGGCTTCCACATTAGTTTTTGGACCCGCAGCTTTGAAAATTGAATTTTTATGTCTTGAGGAGAATTTTCTAAAAAAGGCCTGGTTTAGATAGCTTGCCATGAACACGAATGAACAGTTAGAAGTGCAACGAAGTACTTCAGAATCATTTACTTCTGTTTTTGCATCGAAAACAATGTGATAATTGGGTAATTTGGCATCAATTCATAAAATCCGGGAGGTTATGGGATGGTTCAATGAATAGGGGTTTCAGATTCTGGATTGGTCAGCTCCTTATGAGGAGTGATCGGACGAATAATAGATGCAGCTTACAGGCAGTATGAGTCATTTGAAGAGCTTAAACAAGCAGTATCCTTTGCGTAGTACGAGATACACACTACAAAATGGTGCAACTTGGTCGAAACCACTCCGAATGGCTTACTTAAACTGATTGAGAACTAAATATGACCTACGAATTAGAAACTTGTTGTACTTCATGTGAAATTTACGTTAATTTTGTAAAGGAATGAGAGTTTTTCCATCTGGTTCTATAGTTATGAAACACTGGAATTTTAGTTTTTTGAATGTTTCGCGCCTGAACACAACAATAATGTTGAAATGGCCAGTTTTTTTGTATGAAGGAAGTTATTGTATTCTACACTATATACCTCAATTCAACCGACTTCTCTAATTATCTCTGGAAACTCAGAGAAAATTAGTGGTTTTATAGTTGTGAAACGCAGTGTACTTCTCTCAGTATAGTGTCAAAGACGTAAAAATTTGATTTTTTTGGAAACCGAAAAATTATCAAAGGGAGGAAAATTAAAATTAAAAATCGACTTTTTAGACACAAAAATGACCGAGTGCCAAAAAGTTAATTTTTGACAAAAATTTTTTTCGAGATTACAGTAAATTTCGACGTTTTATGCAATTTGAAGACATTTGGTCCCTCCCGAACTTTGACGGCTGAGTAACACTAGTAAATGAAGTCTGATTGAGCTGATATTTCACATATGGTGGTTTTCCGTGGGAATCAACATTTTTAAGGTAGTCCCGTTCGAAAATTCGAAGGTAATTTTTTCCCATACACACATTGGCACTCTACTGCCATTGTATTGTAGAGTGATATAATGAATAAAGAATGAAAAAATGACAAAAATATAATGAAAATTAAATCCGCAAATGATTTCAAAACTACCAAAAAAGTAGCACATTGACAAGTTTGTCATCAATTGAGAGTCTTTAACCATTTATTGTTTATTATAATTAAAAACATAAACACAACGTTGAACCCACGCTGCACCTAGCAGCGGTAGTAGATACCGCCGTTTGCCGCACTGTCTACATAGACTCCCCCCGACCGGCTCCCCATATGACCGTAGTAAACATCACATCAACTCGAGCCGACATAGGCACGGTAAATACAGTGACCGCGCGTCACACATCGTCCCGGGATGACGACAGATCTCGGAGCGTTGGTGTGTTGTTTTGGTGCTACTGATCTCCTCAATGAACGCGCGCACTGTTTGCTATCGGCGGCAGCATGGCAGCTTTGCGCCGCGATTAGTCTCCACTATGATCGCGATCTAGTCGCATGGTTTAGTAGCGTCGCGTAAGTCGGTTCCGATGGGTACATTTGCACTTTGGGGTGGGAAGCAAAACAAGGAAGTGCTGTGGAATATGGGGTTCCAACAGATGATGGTGGTGCTGTACTGGATGGATGGCGGAGAAACGCCGCGATTCTCAGCTTGAGTTAGTCACTTAATCCATTAGTGCGGAATGTACGTGACGTGATCTAATTAGTTTATTATAATTGATGAAGTGAAGCGGATGATACGATGGTGATTATGTGCTTTTCAACCCGCGGGTGTGTATTTTGGGTTGGCCTCGCGTCCATGGCCGTTTCGATGGGAGGTGGCGAATTAACCATCGAACGGTTGAAGTGTTCGTCAGGTCCATTGGATCGTATGTGTTGTTTATAAACTTGCTAAATGGTATTGATTTGTGCTAGAGATGGTGAACGAAAGGTGTTTATTGATTACTTAACTTGTCACTAGTGTTCGCTTGTGCTGATTTGGAGAAACAGATGCGATAGAAGTGAAATAAAGATGTGTGTAGGTTACACTTACGAAAAACTTTGGATTCCTTCAACGAATTATTGTAGAGTTTTTTTTTGTAATCTTCGCGCTTCTGTCAACGCTCTGCTAGTGTCAAATAATCACTTTTTTGGAATCACGCTCAGATGTGGTCAAAGAAAGTGTTCTAAAGATGTACTTGTTGGAGATTAATGAAACAAATACCAAGCCTTTTTGTCGCAGTCAATGAATAAATTCTGCAGTGTTAATATTAAAGATATTAAAGACGCTAAACATTTTAGTTCATTCGAATTGAAAAAGTAATCAGATAGTTACAATTACTATTCCAACAAGTGAGAAAAAGCAATTTTACAAAAAATAACCATGCTTTCATGATTTCAACTTTTTTCTTAATCAATGTTGCGACTCTGGAATCACGCTCAGATGTGGTCAAAGAAAGTGTTCTAAAGATGTACTTGTTGGAGATTAATGAAACAAATACCAAGCCTTTTTGTCGCAGTCAATGAATAAATTCTGCAGTGTTAATATTAAAGATATTAAAGACGCTAAACATTTTAGTTCATTCGAATTGAAAAAGTAATCAGATAGTTACAATTACTATTCCAACAAGTGAGAAAAAGCAATTTTTCAAAAAATAACCATGCTTTCATAATTTCAACTTTTTTCTTAATCAATGTTGCGACTCTGTTTTCCTGGAAACGACTGAACCGAATTGGACGCGACAAGTTTCATTTGAAAGTACCCTTCAAAGTTTTATCGAAATCGTTCCACGGGTTTCGGAGATATGGTCGGAACAAGTTCAGAAGCCATAGATTCCAGAATCTAAAAGTACACCAAACCCACCATTTGGAGTATCAAACTTCATGGTTTTTCAAAACTAGCTTATATGTGATGAATTTAATCGTATATGGTCTCATCGACCTAACCCGGATATGTTCCGGATCATGTTTTCGAGGAAACCAAATTGAAATCCAGAACCAAACCTTCTCATGCGACAAATCGAACCTCATGGTTTGTCAAAACCAGTGCATTGCACAATGGTCCAGGAGATGCATTTAAGTGGAAATTAGCATTTAGAGCTCGACAGTTTTTCTCTAGACAAAAACTGTCTTAGACAAAGTTGTTACTCATGATTGAGCTTTTATGTTGTCAAAAATAGGGTGACCAAAATTGTCGATGAAATAAAACAATTCTAACTTTCTTATCTTTATAGATAGAGGTAAACATAGTTCGACAATGTTGTAGCTCCAATTATTTGAGACATCTTGGTAGAACTAAGTTTTTCTTTATCTCTTGAAATAACCGATGTAGCACCATGAAAAAAACTGTTTTTTTGCTTAAACTTTTATATTTCAAATTTTACAAGCAAATTGTCTTCGAAAGACTTTTAGAGCTTTCTAATACAAACATTTTTCGATGCAGAACTTGTCAATATCTTAACTTTACTCAAAGTTATTGATATTTCTTCCCAAAAAACACGCTCTTTTCATTTGTTTGTCATTCTTTCTGGGGCAAACGTAAACAAAGTTTATTGATGGCATTTGAAAGAGCATATTTCACTCTACATGATGTGTGATTTTCAACACTATGTTATTTTTTGTGTTTGAGTAAATTAAAATTGAAATCATGAGTTTTTGGGTAAAAAACCATCAATAACTTTGAGTAGGATTAAGATATAGACAAGTTCTGCATCGCAAAATGTTGGTATCGATAAGCTTTAAAAGTCGTACAAAAACAGTTTCGATGTAGAATTTGAAATATAAAAGTTAAAGCAGGAAAAACACGTTTTTTCATGGTCACCCTAATGCAACTTAGAAAAAAGCGTTAAATCGATTATTTTAAAAGATAGAAGAAGCTTTGTTCTACAAAGGTAGAACTATGCTTATATGTGATGCAGCTAAGGATATAAAAGAAACCGCGGAACACATAGACGAAGATTGCATTCTCTGGCTCAGTGGCTTAAATTTAAACAATTAAAGTTAAATGTTGGCAAAACAAAATACATGCTCATTTCTGCAGCAAACTCCAGTATTGACGTAAATTTAAAAACAGATGGTGAGATATTAGAACGCGTGAAAGAAATCAAATACTTAGGAGTTATTATTGATGACACGTTAACTTTCAAGTCTCACATCAATAATGTCATCAAAAAGATTGCCAAGAAGTACGGTGTTTTGTGTCGTTTGAAGAAAGAGTTGACAATAAACAGTAAAATTAAATTGTATAAATCATTGATTTCACCGCACATAGATTTTTGCTCGTCGATCCTCTTCCTTGCAAATAATACACAATTAACGAGATTGCAGCGTTTACAAAATAAAGTAATGCGTTTGATTTTAAGATGTAGTAGATACACTTCCTCTAGTTTGATGTTGGACGCGCTACAGTGGCTATCTGTGAAGCAGAGAATTTATTACATGACAATGGTGTTCATCTTCAAAATTTTGAACGATATGCTGCCTCGATATTTGTGTGATCGAATTGAAAGAGGAAGTGATGTTCATAGATACAATACAAGAGACGCGAATGATGCAAGAACACCCAACTTTATGTTTAGTAGGTCGCAGAGCTCGTTGTTGTATAAAGGTATAAATTTCTTCAATTCGATGCCCAGAGAAATTAAACGTGCGGCAACAATGGCAGAGTTCAAGAAAATGTGTATTTCACACGTAAAATCTGTTTTGTAAACAGGTTTTATAATTTTTTGACGTAGGACTACGTCTTTCATTTCTATACCGGAGTGTAAAATCAAAGTTTCGAAAACGAAAGCGTTACGCCGGAACCGAGATTTTGAGCGTTAATAACTCTTAAACAACTGACCGAAATGGTATGATAAACACTTCATTCGAAAGATAAAATGTCTACGCGTTATATACTTGTTACTTTTTCATTCGAAAACTTGTTTCAATAGCCTTAAAATTGCTTTCAAATCAGGCTATTGAAATCATCAATCGGTATATAAGCGAGCGCCGCTCGTAAACCCACTCAGTTATAATTGAACAGCGATTGGAGCATGTTGTCGCTGTTGTGGTGAAGCTAACTTCGTTTATCACTAAAGCGCTGATGAGCGGTGTCACCAAGATCCTGTTTGTGCACCTTTGGCCAGAAGGGAATCCATCAGGAGGAGAGTGGTTCATCGAGAGGATCATCGTTGCTGAAAAATAATCTACCAGTTCCCCTTGGAATTGAAGTTTACATGCAAGCGAAAGAGTTTATTTTAATGTTTTCTATCCATATAATACTGCGACCAAATACATTTAGTTCTGTGATTTTTCAATCAAGTGCAATTAGCAGGAAAGCTTCTGTAGATTATTTTTCCCCATCAGTAGGATATTTTCGTATCCAATATTGGATGCATAAAGCCTTGTACCTCCAACGTAACGCTCTCGTTTTCGAAGTCCCCCAAATATTCATTTATTCATTCATTCAGAATGAATTCATATTCAACTTCAAACAAATGATCACTAAATCAAAGATAATCCTACGTCACCATTGCGGTTATACCATAGATATAACCCACTTCCTGTTTTTTTTCCTAAATCATTCATTTATGTTTTCAATTGATAAAAATTAATAAAATTTATTTACAGGTTAAACTACCATGTTCGTACTGATGATGATGATTTTTTTTTGTTTTGTTTATGTATATTGTAAAAAAAAAAAGTAATAAGCGTTGTCTACGAGAGTTTGAGCCTCGCGCGCGTTTGGTCGGCCTGGACTATGTTAATGGAACACTGGCAGAACACTGATATATAATGAAATTTTTATGTGGGTCTGAAGTGGAAACTGGAATGGGGATAGCTCATTCAGAATTGTCGTAAACTATCTTTTTATAAGATGGTTATATCGAGTATTTGTGAATGTGGCAGATCTCTATCATGTTCTAAGTAGACACTTTTAGATATTGGGTTCGATTCCCAATCTGTCAAGGATCTTCCCGGGTTGGAAATTTTCTTGACATGCCTTAAAAAAACTTTGGGTCTGAAGTTGGGATTATCATTATGATAATGTCGATAAGGATAGGACCATTGTTTTTCTTTTAAAGTTTTTGCCTATTTATGATGTTCGATTAATAGAAATTCATGCCTGCAACAGAGTCAGTTCGCTGTTTTGTTTTATAATACTGATATCTTAATTTGGTTAAATATAAATATTATCTATTAGATAAATCGGCCAGTTCAAACCTTTGTAGGGGTATGAGGTGGGTCATCATCATCTTATCTCAAAGTTGTTTAAAATAACTGGGGCTACAACATTGTTGAACTATCAATTTATCGACAATTTTTGGTTGCCCTATTCTTGATAACATAAAAATGAGCGCTTCATTATATGTAACAACTTTGTCTAAGAGTTTGTTTTTGTCTAAACAATAAATATCTCCCACAAAGTTGTTTTTAGCGCCTTCTATCTGAGTTGCATTAGGGTAACTATGCAAAAACAGGTTTTTTGACTCTAACTTTTATTTTAAAGTTCTACATCAAAATGGTCTTCGTACGACTTTTAGAGCTTATTAATACCAACATTTTGCGATGCAGATGTCAATATCTCAATCCTGCTCAAAGTTATTGATGGGTTTTCATCCAAAAACTCATGATTTCAATTTTAATTTACTCAAACACAAAAAATAACATAGTTTTGAAAATCACATATTATATAGAGTGAAATATGTTCTTTCAAATTCCGTCAACAAACATTTTTTATGTTTTCCCCAGAAAGAATGACAAAAAAAATAAAAGAGCGTGTTTTTTGGGAAGAAATATCAATAACTTTGAGTAAAGTTGAGATATTGACAAGTTCTGCATCGAAAAATGTTTGTATTAGTAAGCTCTAAAAGTCTTTCGAAGACAATTTGCGTGTAAAATTTGAAATATAAAAGCAAAAAAAAACAGTTTTCTTCATGGTGACCCTAACGTAACTTAGAAAACATGCGCTATATCGGTTATTTCAAGAGATAGAGAAAAACTTTGTTCTACCAAGTTGTCTCAAATAATTGGAGCTACAACATTGTCGAACACTGTTTGATTTTTTATTTCATCGACAATTTTGGTCACCCTATTTTTGACAACATAAAAATGAGCGCTCTATCATGAGTAACAACTTTGTCTAAGACAGTTTTTGTCTAGAGAATAACTGTCAAGCTCTAAATGCTAATTTCCACTTAAATGCATCTCCTGGACCATTGTGCATTGGTGACAATTTCAAGGGTTTTTAGCCACATTAGGATAACCCAGATGGTGAAAGTGGATAAAAAAATCAGTAAATTTGCATATGCATATTACCATAGAAAATAATGAAAAAATAGATTTATCAATTTCACTCCAAATCTATTTTTCGAAATTTTTATCTGAAAATTTCCAAACCATCATTCAGAGGATTTTTTCAACAAAACATTTGATGATCTTAGTACCAATACTGGATTTTAAAATAAGTGAGTATAAATTAAACAGAAAAATTCGGAAATATTTACAATATTTACTGAAAATCGTGATCAGTTTGCCCCCGGTTATCGGTACTAAAGAGTTTATCCCGAAATTTCTATAATGTTTATTCTTGTCGGCAATCATTTCGTAGTGATACGTCAACAACGCGGTCGTGTTCATTGGCAAAAAAAAATTAGAATTGTCCGAAAAACGACCAGAGTTGAGTTGAAGTAAGGATACGTTACGATATTTGCTGCATGTTTGTTCTGAATATCTGTGAAAAAGATTGTAGGGAGTTGTGTCAGGAACACGACCGCATTTCAGACGTAGGATTATAAAATTATATTATTGAATCCGCTTGTTTATCACTTCGGGTAATATTTAAGAATGAATCGTAATTTTGAAGTAACTTTTGAGTAGGAAGTTTTATTAATGTGGAATCAGCTGTAAATGTTTGAGTTAAAGTTCATTCTTTCCTTAAGAGAATAATAAGCATAATCATAAGCGTTATTTTTCTGCGGTAAAGGGTTCTCGTTGATTTTCACACACCCGATGGTATGTTTGTGCAATCATCACCATTATTCCACCCTTCTCAATTTAGCAGCACAGGAAAATTAATACGGCATGAAAATCGACATTCTATCATTTCACCGAAATCCCTCTTTTATTTGATGTTGCGAGCCACATCGCATCACGCACCACGATATGTTGATCGCTCGCTCGCATGAGCAAGAACAGTTAATAGATATTGAAAATTTTGGTTTTACGCATATGATCAATTCGCTATTCTGATAAACAGATTCGTGGAAGGTTATCAGGCCGGCTTCATCGAAGATCTATTACTGACCAAGTCTTCACCTTGCGGTAGATTCTCCAGAAATGTCGTGAGTCCAGAGTCCCCACGCACCATCTATTCATCGACTTTAAAGTCGCATACGATTCAATAACACGAAAAGAGCTTTGGAAACTCATGGAAGAAAATGGCTTTCCCGTGAAGCTGACAAGACTGGTTAAGGCTACGATGGATAGAATACAGTGCTGTGTGCGAATATCGGGTGGATTATCTGAGTCATTCGAGTCCCGCAGGGGGCTTCGACAAGGTGAAGATCTCTCTTGCCTGCTGTTTAACATTTCACTAGGGGATGTTATGAGACGAGCGGCGTTTAACTTGCGTGGTACGATTTTCAATAGATCCAATCAATTCATCTGCTTCGCTGATGACGTAGACTTTGTCGGCAGAACATTTGAGACGATAGCTGAACATGATACCATTACATCACGCATTACACGAAGCTGAAAAAATTGGACTGAAAATCAATGCGTCTAAAACCAAATCCATACTGGCTTCCGAATCCGAGCACGACAGGACCCGATTAGTTAGTAGTGTAATGATCGACTGCGATGAGTTCGAGGTGGTGGAACGATTTGTCTACCTTGGCTCAATGGTAACGTTTGACAATGATACCGCGAGCAGTAGAGCCGTCTAATCGCCCGTGTCCCCCTCTCGCTTAGCCGTTTTTCTTTCTGTTAGTGATGCTAAAATTTCGAATCTCAATCGCTTTAATCCATGTGACAAGCCATTTAGAATATCGATGGAGGATTCTGAGAGTGAACCTACGATCAATTGCTTAGCGAACGCGCATCCATTTACTCGCCCTTGTATTAGATGTAAACGAAGGGAGCTTGAACAGCAATACATGCTTTCTTCTTAGTGCCCGTAAATAAAGAAATCATTGCATTTTCAACATTTACACGTTACTAATTCGCAGTGTTTTAAACTTGAAATGCATAGAACAAAAGAATAAAGGAATGTCGTTGATAAAAGTCGTTGACTGAGCGCTGGCTGGATCAAGACTGTACTGTAACCCGCGAATCGTTCCTATTATAACAAATACGTTATCAACGGGAGGAGCTTAAATTGCAATATCACCTCTCTCCACTCTATCCATAGATAAAACGCTACATTTGATTTGTAGTGGTATAAGAATATTGTAATTCACAGATGCATATGTAGAACCCTATTGACGGCACAAGTAGATAAGCACATCATTGCGCAGAACAGATTTATGGCGAAATGGGAATACTTCCGTCGTCGTTAATTTTAAACCTAATTGGATTCGGGAATCATAATAATTTTTAACAAATCTTAGTGAATTTTCGATTCGTTTGGTGTGCTATCGAAGCTCCGTTTGGCTCCGAGATTCATAAATTACATATTATTTATAAATTACTAGTTGACTGTTCATTGATTGATCTTCTAATCGAACCTTTACTATTTCCTTTTACTATATGTTTCCTAGTACCAAAACTCGTCATAATAATATCAAATTATTTTCAGACACGATTCTCGTTCAAGTAGTACAAAATAGTGCATTTCCAATCACAATGTTCATTCTATCAGTATGCTGAATGCTCTGCAATGGTTTTTTGTGACGCAGAGTTGTGTGTTCAAAGGTTTACTACCTGTATATTGGTGTGCCCGAGTTGAAAGCTCCATAGCTAACACTATAAATGTGGCAGAATAAAAAACACCCCCATTGCATGATATGGACTACACTAAATGCATTGTATTTTGAAGGAATAATTGTTTTCACTCGATGCCATATTGAACGTGCCACACCACTTGCATAATTTAAGATACACTGTATTTCACAAGTTGAGCAGTACTTTCTTAACAGCCGAATGATTTTTTTTATATTTTATGGCAATGATCGTGTTCCAAAAAGGCTTCTACGAAACTCTAGAATATCGATTCGTCAATTTTTGTCCCATTCACCAATTATAGGTCAATAAGTTGATCATGCCACAATCGCTGAAACATACATTCCGAAGGTAGCGCAGGTAAATTGCAGCCCGCCGAAAACCACGATTAAATTGTTCTTTTACCCTAAAAGGAGCTATCCTTCGCATCTCACGGAAGCCCAGCATCATTTGCGAGCACTGGCGGAGCTCTCGTTAGCTTGGGGAAGGTTAGGCACGCGCGCGAGATTCAAATATCAAATCAAGCAACATCGGTGGTGGTGAGTTGGGTTATTGTCGTTCTGCGCGATGTGACAGCAGTAACATATGTTTCTATAATGAATTTTCCCCCGCTCGGTCCCCTCGGTAATCGTCGCGATCGTGATCGTGACATCGTGCACCTCGACCGTGGCATTGGTGGTTAGTGACGGTCGGTTCAGAGGTCGCGTCTGAAGTAGCGAGCAAAGGATAAATAAATCGAACGATTTGTGAGATTTTGGAATTTATCTTATGGCAAATATGTTATCATGCATGACGCATTCCATCCTCGTTCAGATGACGGATTACATAAGATGAGCAGAATGAATGAAAACTTGAAATGGTTATCTGTTGTTGTGGCAGAAAAGGGGCATGTGTTTCTGCTCTCTGCTTAGTGCGCAATGTAATAGATAGTGGAATCCCATATATATATTTTATGAATGAACTCATCTCATTGATTATTACTTTATCGAATGTCATGGGGAGAATAAGAATTTGTTTTCAATTGAATACGGCTTATATTTGCATACATTTGAAAATCAACGGTTTTTTTTTTACCGACGTGTTTTAGAGTAGTCAATCTGTTATTTTTATCCCACTTATTTCCAAAGAAAAGCAGAGACTTGAGAGTTCCCTTATATTTCCATTAATGTTCCAACCTATATAGTATTATAGTAATTTAATTGTCAGAGGAATAATTGCATAATAATTGTCCGTTTTTAGAATGCAACCTTTCACTGTATAGGGTTCTAAAAGTTTTATGGCAACAAATTCACTTATAGATGTAGATTAGGGGGTTAGGTGATGTCAAAGCGCTCAAGGTTTTAATTTTTTGATCCTCGAAAATCTTCCAAGGGGAGAATGAAGGAAAAAAGGAAAATCGATTTTTTTGGATGCCATATGACTTAAAAATGCATGAAACGTCGAGATCTGGTGTCATATCGAATAAAATTTTTGGCCGAAAATCGACGTTTTGGGACTGAGCCTGAGAGGCAATGAAGGTATGGAAAAAAATATTAAATTTAAAGAACCGACCATTTTACATTTTGTTTATTGGTCCAAAAAAATGACCTGTGCAAAATTACAGCTCAATCGGACATGATTTAGGGGTGCCTCAAAGCGCTCAAAATTTTGATTTTTTGATCCTCGAAAAACTAAATACAGTGAAAAACTAAATACAGAGAAACTTGCACAAAGGATGTTTACGAAAATGTACAATTAGAGGTACAAATGTCCAATTATTCGTGTGGCATTACAGGTTTGTCCAATTAGAGGCAAATCACTGTATATTTATAAACTGACTTCCTTGTTTAGGTAAAAATAGGCACAGGGTTTATCTACATGAGGGTGGCAATGGATGTATGGAAAAAATTACATCATCGAATTTCGAAAACCGACCATGTGCATTTTGTTTGTTGGTCCAAAAAAATGATCTATGCAAAGTTTCAGCTCGATCGGACATGATTTAGGGGTGCCTCAAAGCGCTCAAAGTTTTGATTTTTTGATCCTCAGAAATCTTCCAAGGGGGGAGTGAAAGAAATTCAGAAAATCGATTTTTTTCGATTCCAAATGACTTAAAAATGCATAAAACTTCGAGATCTGGTGTTATCACGAAAAAAAATTTTTGGGCGAAAATCGAAATTTTTGGGGTTTAGCCTGGGTGGCCAAAAAATCAAAACTTTGAGTGCTTTGAGGTACCCCTAAATCATGACAGATTGAGCTGAAATTTCGGTTCTTTAAATTCGATATTTTTTTCCATAGCTTCAGTCCCAAAAGGTCGATTTTCGGCCAAAATTTTTTTTTCGAGATACCAGATATCGACGTTACATGCATTTTTATGTCATTTGGCATCGAAGAAAAAAAAATCGATTTTCCAAATTTCTTTTACTCCCCCCCTTGGAAGATTTTCGAGGATCAAAAAATCAAAACTTTGAGCGCTTTGAGGCACCCCTAAATCATGTCCAATCGAGCTGAAACTTTGCACAGATCATTTTTTGGGACAACAAACAAAATGCACATGGTCGGTTTTCGAAATTCGATGATGAAATTTTTTCCATACATCCATTGCCACCACACACACTCTTTACAGATGCACGGGCCGAAGGTTGTGCAGTCCACTGATCATTCAACAAGAGCCAAAGGTTGTACCGCTCATGACAACTCTACACGAGCTGATGTTTGCGCCGGCTAGTGACCATTCTATCCTGGATTCCTCGAGTCGAGAAAGACGCACCACGCTAGATATGGGGTACAGAATAGGGGGGCGTTGCTGATTAATGGTCAGCTGCATCCCAATAGGAAGTATCCCGTGTCGGGCACACGTACAGAGCATCGAAGACTGCAACATACCAATTATGAGAACACTTGTAATACTAACCTCGAGCCAACCGCGAGTAATCGGTTACATATTACTAACATAGTTGTAAGCAAACATTGTCGAAATATTGAACTCCCGGCCCCGTTAGGCTGACGCCATATGAGCCTTAATAAAATATATATTTTGGATAAAAAAAAAATCCATTGCCACCCTCATGTAGATAAACCCTGTGCCTATTTTTACCTGAACAAGGAAGTCAGTTTATAAATATACAGTGATTTGCCTCTAATTGGACAAATCTGTAATGCCACACGAATAATTGGACATTTGATCCTCTAATTGTACATTTTCGTAAACATCCTTTGTGCAAGTTTCTACAACAATATAATTTTTTAGAAGTGTTGCATTTTCCAATCGTTCTACTGGCCGTATTTTGCACACCTTTCTAATGGTTATTTGTTAGGTTTTCAATAATCTTCTTCCTGTTTTAACTTGTTTTTCACATCGTGTTGTGCTTGTTGATATGTCCAATTACAGGTCACAATCGCCTCTAATGTGACATTGAGTGGCACCTCGGTATGTCCAATTAGAGGCAAATCACTGTATTCAGTTTAAACGTTGGACAAATTTTGTACCGGATTTTCTTTTTTATCGGATTCGTTGTGCATATAGTGTCTAAGCCTTCATCTGTCCTTATTTGGAAATAATTGATGATCCATCGTAATATACACACATGATTTGTAGTCTCACTGTTTACTTCCTACTTCCCACGTGCATATCATGTCGCAATAAACGTTTTTATTTTGCTTGTGTCTATTCACGACCAAAACTCGAGAAGCCTATTAATATGTTCGATGTCTTATGGTCGAAAACTTTCGGATTTTGGATTAGAAACCAGTTGCTGAATATGACTTATTTGGTTATCGCTACAAATGTATCCGTTCCAAAAGTGAAAATTGGGTTCCAGTAGGTAATTGACAAAATAATAATGATGGCAGTTACATTTTTCCGTTGTTTTAGTTGTTTTGATCAATAAATCTGGAAAATGCCGAAGGGAAAAGTGCTTACGGAGAGAGAAGAAAGACAAATCGATGCATTTCACCAAGAAAATGCTGGTATTAGAAAAATTTCTCGTCGAATTGGACGATCCCATCAAGTAGTGCTCAATTATTTGACGAATCCTCAAGGGTACCTTGAGAAAGGGAGAGCTCCACGTAAATCGAAGCTCTCTGACCGGGATAACCTGGAAATAGCTATACGAATACCTCAAATTGGCTTATGCAAATAAAGTAATATTTCAATTTAAATGTTACTCGGGTGATAATTCGTCAAGTTTTGATAAAAAATCCTCACATAAAGAGGTTAAAGCTCCTCATCTTACATCATCTCACATCGGAAGACGTCTGAGTTTTGCCAAAGCTCACATGAACCGACAGTGGGACATGGTATTTTGTGACAAAGAATGTTTTCTAAAGAAATTTTGCTATATACCATAACGAAAAGTTTTTCAATGTATAGGTTATCTTAACTGACGAAAAAAAAGTTCTATTAGGATGGTCCTGATGGTTTCAACGAATACTGGCGTGATTCACGGAAGAAGGAACAGTATATTTCACCCCGGAATTTCGGTGGAGGTTCGTGCATGGTTTGGGTGGGATTCTGTGCAACCGGAAAGCTCAAGAAAGCTTTTAGGATTACATACATGTTCTGGAATCCTCTCTCTTACCGTTTTTGCGTGGATATCGTCACAAAAGAATCACATTCCAGCAAAACAATGCTTTTATTCATACCAGCGAGGAACTAAGCAATGGATTAAGAACCAAAGACTTATTTTTTGGACTACCCGGCTCGCTCTCCAGGCTTGAATCCTGTTGGAAATCTTAGGGGGATCCTTGTACGAAGAATCTACACTGAGGGAAAGCGGTACACCAAGATTGAAGAGCTCAAAGTCGCAATTTCCGAAACATGGAAAAATATCGAGAAATCCGTTCAGTACAATTTGGTAAATAGTATTCCAACACGAATTTTCTAGGTTATTAGCCGAAATAGCAAGGTTGCTAAGTATTGACAGATAGATCAGCCGATCGTTTTGAATTTTTCATTGATAATACTTATGAATTTTGAAATGGTCTTATAGAAACTGGACAGCTGAAATTATCATATTTAAGCACAATTAATAAAAACAACGCTTTTGAACAAAATTGACGTTGAATATACTTTATTCTGAGCATTCAACAATGTATGAATGTATCTTGTTGGAATTCCAACTGTTTGTGTTGCAACGAAATAGAATCAGGGTGGTCTTATAGAAGTTGGACAGAGTGTATGCTGTTGACTGAAATGTGGGCACAATTTCCGAATGTTTATAAAATAAGTATGCGGAAAAAATATTGAGCATAACACAGCATAATTTTTGAGTGATTAAATGGAATAAAAGAATTTATTCATTTCAGTTTTGGATGGTTTAAATCTGTTTTTTGTCGATGAAGAATCTGGCGAAACATCGTGATTGATCAATCGCCTCGGAATATGCGAATCGATACGATTAGCAAACAGCAGAAATACTTTCGATTAGTTGAAAAACGATTTTTTCTGGAAAATCAAACAGCACTAAACGCAACTAATTTGTTTTCATTGATCGTACTCTTGAGTGTTTTTAGACACCTGCTCTTATTTAAAATTTGAGATTTTGATACTTCATCGGGATTGATTCGCGAAACAAGTTTAAACAGGAAAATCAAACAAATAACCATTAGAAAAGTGTTCAAAATGCAATATCTAGTGAAATATATTATATATTAGCGAAGTAAAGTTGTACTAAACTTATTTAACTGTGTTTTTTCGCTTATAAGACGAATTCTATTATTGCCATAGGTTGGATTGCTATTCTACTGAGGTGTGAACTAGAAATAGTTATACCAAATTGAAGTGACAGTTTGGAATGAAATAAATACTTATAAAATTGATTTTATGATAATAATTTTGAATGAACAAAAATAAATATATGGAAAAACTTTTCATTGAGCAAGTATTGTATATCACACATGACGCTTTAGAGCCCTACTTTCTACATCTCCGAAAAACATCGCTCCATATGACTGAAGGTGTGATGCTCGTTTCCTACCCTACCCTTCCTTCTCTTCTCATACTCTCTCCCGTTTTTCATTGACAAAAACTTGGTGAGCGCGTACGCAATCCTCACGAAACTCACGCTGACGACCCTCAAGTACCAACTGTCAAAATAATGCGCGTGTTCTGTCAAAACAAGCCGACTGTGTGTCTGTATTCTCTCTTTCCTCCGGCTCTGTGTGTCAATCCATCTCGCGGTCGTTGTCTCATTCTCATTGGCCGCCGCTGCTCTGTCGGAGAGCCCATATAATTACTCCGGCCTCTGCTAGTGGATGTGATATGTGGTGACCAAGTCTCGGCCAAGCGAAATTCAGAAATCATCGGTGAAACCGTGTGGCGAGCCGTGAACTAAAAGAAGACATTTTCGCCTTTGTGTTATTATGTTCGCGATCGTTGTCGAGTCATTTCTGCGCGATTTGTGAGGAAATGTTTCTCAGCAGCAGCAGCAGCAGCACGAAAAAATAAAAACGCACGGACAAAGGCGAGAAAAGAGACGAAATTCGATCGAATCAAAGTGTGCCTCTGTCGAACGGAATAGAACGAGTTGCATATTAGCAAAGGAAGCAGTAGAAGTACTTCATTTGCCCCAGCTGTCGAAGGAGAGGAGTTATAATCCGTGATTGGATCGATTTTTTCCGCTACATGAAGATGGCCCATTGACGGAGAATATTGCATAATAATCGGAAAAAAGCAACCACTCAAAACAGCGCAGAATTCACCGAAGGAATATCATCAGGAGGACAATCGCGTCACGCAAAGTGGAGTCATAATTTTCCTTGCAAAGGGTGAGCCGAAGGTGAGGTGGAATCTTTTTTTTTCTATCAAATCGTTCAGTCACTCCTGTGTCACAGAGGTGTGTGGGAGCAAAAAAAAAATAAATGAAAAGAGAGCGGCGAAAAATCTACGTTCCATCTGAGCGGCGGTGTCGCCGCCTTCGCTCGCTTTTCGATTTTGATTTGCTCTCTTTCTCATCACTGCTGAGGCGGCAGCAGCAGCTCACTCGAAGTTTGCTTATGTGTATGAATGTGTGTGTGGCACTCACTATTTGCATCAACCTGACGTTTTCGTAAAATAAGGCCGCAGAGTTGCCAGACTGACATGATTTAAATCGTACGTAATTTTAAGATGTTTATGCATTCGTTTTGTGAAGCAAAATATAGAAAAAACATTCAATGATCCATGAGTAAGTGAACAAACTGAAAAAACTAATCGATAATATTGCGTCTTTCGTTTCACAGATATAAACTTGCACAATGAATATTTTCGGAAATTTTGTTCCGGTTTTTGGTATTTTTTTATGTCCAGTAATCCTGCATATGTTATACACCAGAATATGTAGAAAGCAGGTTGTGAATTACAATTTTCACTCATTTTGCTGTTTACACATTGGGTTAGAATTATTAGGCTGTCAAAAAAGTCCTGCGGTATTTTTTTTGAATTTTCATTTGTTCATAAAATAAGTTACAATCATCTGTTTTAATTCAAATATGCGCCGTTTTGTTCGATGACTTGTTCCCAACGAGATGCTCGCTTCCTTATTGGCAAAAAACTCGGACAGGCCTCTTTTGTGGTTAACTTCTGACTACCTAGCTCGTTCGCCATGGACAAAAACAGGTGGTAGTCACTTGGTGCAAGGTCCGGACTATACGGCGGATGCAAAAGAACCTCCCATCTGAGCTCCCGGAGCTTCTGGCGCGTCACCAAAGAAGTGTGTGGCCTGGCGTTGTCCTGATGGAAGACAATGCGGCCTCTGTTTATCAAAGATTGCCGCTTCTTCATGAGTGCTACCTTCAAGCGGTCCAGTTGTTGGCAGTACAGGTCCGAATTGAGCGTTTGGCCATAGGGAAGCAGCTCATAATAGATTATTCCTTGACAATCCCACCAAACACAGCAAAACCTTCTTGGCTGTTAATGAGGGCTTGGCCACCGTCTGAGCCGCTTCAGCGGGCTTAGACCACGACCGTTTGCGCTTCACGTTTTCGTAAGTGACCCACTTTTCATCGCCAGTCACCATCCGCTTCAGAAACGGGTCGATTTTGTTGCGATTCAGCAGCGATTCACATGCGTCGATACGGTCAAAGATGTTTTTTTGCGTCAACGTGTGTGGCACCCATACATCGAGCTTCTTTGTGAATCCAAGCTTCTTAAAATGGTTAATAACGGTTTGATGACTTATCCCCAGTTCTTGGCCGATGCTACGGCTGCTACTATGCCGGTCTTTCTCGGCTAATTCAGCGATTTTGTCGCAATTTTCGACGACAGGCCTTCCGGAGCGTGGCGCATCTTCTACGACCTCTACACCAGAACGAAAACGTTGAAACCATCGTTGTGTGGTGGAAATGGAAACTGTATCGGGTCCATAAACTGCACAAATTTTATTGGCAGCTTGAGATGCATTTTTGCCTTTGTCATAGTAGTACTGTAAAATATGTCGGATTTTCTCTTTATTTTGCTCCATATTTGCGACACTATAACTCACGAACGACTTAACCAAATAAAACACTGTTAAGGACTATATTATAGCGCAAAAATACCTTTCCAACAAGCTATAGTATGACTCGATACAATGAATACAACTAGAACTACGCGCTTACAACGACACCTCGCGGAAATACCTCAGGACTTTTTTTGTCAGCCTAATATAATAAGACCATGAATATTAATTCATTCTTTGAATGAATTTTCGTCAAAACAAATTTCTTCTGATTTCAACTGATATACGCATATTCCAAAACCTGCCAATTAGAATACATTCAAAACGTGTTATTTTGCACGGAAATCTCAATCAAGAGCTATGAGAAAAATAACGCAAGTGACATATTTTTGGAACCGTCGGTAATTTTTTGGAACGTAGAAAATAGCTTTGTGAGATTACTCGTTCTAAAAATGCGTACTGTCACGATTTAGTGGTCTAGTTTTTGCTGAAAATTCAGGTGAAATTCCGAATCAAAATTTGTCAAGCTGTGCAATGTATATCCATCGTTCAAAATTGTACAAATTGAGACGCACACCGATCAGTGGCTATCTTTCTCGTTCACTTCACAAGGCTAAACTGGCGTTCTACGCATAGTTGTCGCATGTTCCAAAATCAGCAACTGAGAAAAACGCAATCGAAGTTTTCTCGCATATTTGTCTACCAATAGCTTTAAGCTTTTCAATTTAGCAATACACCGGGTTTTTTAGAAGCACTATACTATTGTTTAATGAAATGTAATGAGATCCCCTCACTGAACCAATCAAGCTTGAGTACGGGTTTAAAAATTCATGGTGGGACTGTTATGCCTAGAATGTCAACATGGGACAATTGAATTTAATGTTGTTTTTTGATATACTGGGAACAAACATTATTTTCATTGTGTTTTTCCGAAAGATTATGCATAGAAACATCGTTTTATGAAATGATCTGCAACACCTTCGCAGAATATAAATCCCATTGTTATTAGGCATTCGCTACGTAGGTGTTCTGTTAAAGTTTGTCTTATTGGTTTGAGAATTAGTTCGTTCTTCCAAACCAGAAATGAGTGAACTAGCCCTGCTGACAGTGTGACATGAATTTTTCGCACTTGAACGGATTTATTCGATATGGATCTACAAAAAATACATGGTGGGACAGTGATGAATAGAACATGAGACAATTGAGCTTGATGTTATTTTTTTAAAAGCTGGAACCAAACTATATGTTTTGTTTTGTGATTTTCCGTAAGATTATGCATAAAAACAACGTTTTATGAAGAAAAGTGAAAATCTTCAAAAAGTAACATGGGACAACTATGCGTAGAACGGCAGTAACGTCCTTATAAATGGTCTACATACAATGCTCCAACCATTTTGATAGTGCCTTTTAAGGTAAATTTTAAATTATTAATTCACATTACAATCGTGTAAATTTTCGACCTGGAAACAGAACGATAACTCCAACGAGTGAAAAGAGCCTTTTTATAATGTGCTCTCAATTATCTTTCTAAAAAATATTTTGTTCCAAAAGGAATGTATACATTGCTGAGTAAAAACAAAATCAGTATTAATTTCATTTCGCACCTCTAACTGGCAACTCTGCAATTCGTAGAATCCGAAAAACAACATTCACCAGGCGAAATCGCGAATTCCGCCTTTGTTTTTCATCCGAATTCGCTTGTATTTTGCTCATCATGTGTGCTCACTGAGCTGAGTGGTGAAGAATGAATGCGCGAGAAGAGAGCAACCGTGAGACTAATTAAAATTGTGAGTGAGAGCTTTCCATCGCGAGTTGAATGATTATTTTTGCGTGAGCATCCATCAGAGTGAGTTTCGCTGCCGCAAAAGACGAAGACCAGGTGTAATATATATTCGCATTACGATTAAATATTGTGTCTTTTCTCGTTGTGTATTCTTTCTGGGACTGTGCTTGAACCTGTGCTGTTGTGCAACGTAAAGGAAGAAGAACGCCCCGTATTCGTGACAAAACACTGCACTGTATTTCGTCGTGAAGAAAGAAAAAAAAAAGAAAGGAGAGGATCATCACCAGAGCAGGCTTCCATTTTGCTATTTCGCCTTGCCAAGTTTTGACAGATCGACGACACAGGAAAAGAAGCAGCAGCAGCAGTTCGAAGGAACGTCAAACGTTTTGTATCCAGGAGGAGAAGTGCTCAGTGTCGCAGTGTCGAAAGGATCTATTTTATCAAGCCACAGAACCGTCACGGAATCGGCGAGCTGGGATTTCTTCCGACCGGAGACGGGGGCTTAAAGTACGTATATTCCGATCGTCCAGCCTGATAGCCGAAGGGCAAAGTGTAATCCTGACGAATATCGAAGTAATTTTGCTTCGTCTTTTTGAAAGTTTTTTTTCTTTTTTCTTTTTCTTCCACTTTCAACTCTTATATTGATTTGATTTCGGTGTGTGTTTGCTCCTTTTCGTGTGCCGCAACGCTCTCCGAAAAACGAAAATAACCTGAAATTGCATATTGCGAAAAATCAAAACACACACACACACACTCGCTCGAACAAAAACAACAACAAAAAATGTCGTACGATGACGGAACCGAAACGTTGTAAATATAATTCCAGCGCCGCTATGGATAACGACAAAAACGTCGAAGCAATGGATACGCAAGATGATAACGAGTTGGATCCACCAAATGCGCCGAATCTCACCCCGGCAGTGATGAACAATCCGACAAACGGCGGAGGAGGAGGAGGAGTGACGGCCACAGCTGGTGCCGAGCAAATGAGCATGGATGATCAGGACAATCTTGATGACGAGGTCCGTTCGGAGGCGACCTTTAGCTTTAAGGTAGAAAACATCAGCAAACTTAACGAGTCGGTACTCTCGCCACCGTATTACGTACGTAACCTGCCCTGGAAGATAATGGCCATGAAGCGATCGAATGATGCGACTTCGCCGGTGGGCAAAGGATTGGGTTTCTTCCTGCAGTGTAATGGCGAGAGCGATAGTACAAACTGGAGCTGTGCTGCATCGGCCGAACTGCGATTGCTTTCCGTCGTGCCGAACAAGGATCCTTTCACGAGAAAAATCCGTCACACATTCAGTCGAATCGAGAATGATTGGGGCTTTTCGTTCTTCATGAATTGGCACGACATATTGAACCCGGAAAGTGGATACATTCAAAACGATGTCATCACGCTGGAAGTACACGTAACGGCAGAACCTCCGCGAGGCATTTTCTGGGACTCAAAGAAACATACGGGCTACGTGGGTCTGAAAAACCAGGGCGCAACCTGTTACATGAATTCGCTGCTGCAAACCCTCTACTTCACCAATCAGTTGCGCAAGGCAGTGTACAAGATGCCAACCGAAGCCGATGACGACTGCAAATCGGTTGCCCTTGCACTGCAACGGGTTTTCCATGACCTGCAAACTCAGAGCAAACCTGTGGGAACCAAAAAGCTTACGAAAAGTTTCGGCTGGGATGCGCTTGATTCCTTCATGCAGCACGACGTTCAGGAGTTTCTCCGCGTTTTGCTCGATAAGCTGGAGAACAAGATGAAGGGGACCAGTCTCGAGGGAACGATCCCGAAGCTGTTCGAGGGCAAAATGATATCCTACATCAAGTGTCAACATGTGGACTACACGAGTCGTCGCTTGGAGACGTTCTATGATATCCAGTTGAATATCAAGGGAAAGAAAAACATCAGCGAGTCCTTTAAGGATTATATCGCAACGGAAATACTCGACGACGATAACAAATACGACGCGGGCGAACATGGCCTGCAGAAGGCCGAGAAGGGAATCCTGTTCAGCAAGTTTCCGCCGGTGTTGCATCTTCATCTGATGCGTTTTCAGTACGATCCGATCACGGACAGTTCGGTGAAGTTCAACGATCGGTTCGAGTTCGACGAAAAGATCAATTTGGATCCGTTTCTGGAGAAGCCCGAGGATACGAAGGCAACGTACATTTTGCACGCCGTTTTGGTGCACTCGGGGGACAACCACGGGGGACACTACGTGGTGTACATCAATCCCAAAAATGACGGCAAGTGGTGCAAGTTTGACGACGATGTCGTCTCGCGCTGCACCCGGAACGAGGCCATCGAGCAGAACTACGGTGGATACGATAACGATATGAACATCCGACACAGCAGCAACGCGTACATGTTGGTTTACGTGCGGGAGTCTGTGATTCACGAGGTGTTGGAAGAGGTGAGTGTTGTGTTTTTTGGAATTAAGGTACATGTAGTGTAAAAATGGTTGCAATGGTAAAACAGAAGGATATCCCTCGATAACATAAACATTGGACGATGAATTATGTCAAGTTTTATAGAGAGGAGGTTATTTTGTATTATTTGTTCCCCCAATTTCATTTTTATTGACCTGTGGAACTCATCTTTCGAGTGAAGTTCAAAGCACTCCTTACAGATAAAACAAATTTCGTACAAATATCGGATGGTGTCACTAGGTACTTTGTTTTCACTGGCATTTCCTTATTATATCAATGATACAACTGCAGCCTTTCTCCGATCGATGGTTATTCGTAGACGTTTTCCCACCACTAACAAGTCGAAAAACTTTTCACCATGTTTTAGAACCTTGGACGGTCTTTCATATGGTCGCTGAAACAATTTTTCACTAAGTGTATTGCGAAATAAATTGCAAAAAAAAAAAGTCTTAATGGGACTTTCAAAATGTTAGCGAAGATGTCGAACATATTGTGTCTGATTTTGGGAATGAACTGTCGTTCACATAATAAGCGGATGCGTAACAGTTTTGGCAACGTAGACACTTTGGTGGTCCCCATGGCCTAGTGGTAAGTGTTGCGCTTGCCAAGATGGGGGCTTCGGGTTCGATTCCCGTTCGGGTCAGAAATTCTATCGTCATAGATCGTTTTTCTGGCTTGCACTGGCAAAGGGGAACTGTCTAGGGTGTGGTGGGATGAGCATTGGGCATTGCCAGTCCCCAAGAAAAGCTTCAAAATAGCCGGAAATAGCAACGAATGATACACAAGAAGATTTGAAAATTGTGAATCAGGCCATGTTGTAAAGACGTCAAGCCAAAATAAAAACTCTTTAAGAGGATTCTATTCAAAGATAGATTTTCTGGTTCCCACTGGTTCAAGATAGCTGTCTGAGGCAGCTATACTCAACTTGAGGCCCGTGGGACGCATGTAATCCAGTTAGATCTTTCGGTTGTCACACCTGGTGTAACGCCATTTTCAACTACAGTCAACTCTCGTGCGGATAAAATTATTCGCGGCGAACGGCTCGAACACCACGAAAAACCTTTAACTGATCGATTAAGAGGCTAACCATCGCGCAACGGTTGAGCATCATCGAGATGGTCAAAAAGTATGGGCGGTCAGAGAGGATAATTCATCTCTCTCATATTCTATTCTTCGGGAGAAGGCTTACGAAGTTGGGAACTGAGAATTCTTAACTTCAAAGTGCAACCAACATGGACGGAAGCGATAAACTACCGTTGCTGGTCACTATAAAGAGTAAAAACCCACGATGTTTCAAAAAAGAAAATCTAACCAGTGATATACGAGAGCAACTCTAAGGCCTGTATGACCTCAATGCTTCTTGAGAAGTGAATTATGCAAATTGACAAAAAAAATTCCAAATGAAATAGAAAGGTATTTGTTAATTTATTTAATGTCAAACGTCTTCGACCTAATGGTTGTACAGACTGCTTATAGGGACTTAATTCTATTCTTATAGATTAACCTACTAATATTAAAATCGAACAGTTCAGATACCTCGTTAAAGACGCGGCAGCAAGCGTCTAATGGATTATTTTGCCCATATATGGTACGGTGATTAGGCACTCGATGGTGGCGTAGCTGTCGGGATGGTGCGTGTAGGCTAACGTTTCGAAGTAGATAGCTGCAGTCAATTTTGTCTGTCAATACATCGAAAATAAAAATTCTCTGTAGCATCAATCGTCGGCTTTCCAGGGTTTGCATTCCAATAAGTGCACAGCGCTGTTCATAGGGTGGTAGGTTGGTTGGATCATTCCAGGGCAGGCCACGTAGAGCATACCTTACGAAGCGTTTCTGAACACGTTCGATGCGCTGGATATGTTCAGCGTGATATGGGGCCCATACTTGTACTGCGTATTCCAAGACGCTGCGAACAAAAGCACAGTACAACGACTTCAGAGCGTAGACGTCATCGAAATGAGCTGTGTTGCGTCTCAAAAATCCAACCATCGCATTTGCTCTTGAAATTGTGACCGAGACGTGCTCATGGAAACGCAGCTTGCTGTCAAGAAGAACTCCCAGATCTTTGATTCTATTGACTCTCTGCAGTGGCGAGAGATTCAACATGTATCCGTGTACAATAGGGGAGCGAGAGCGCGTAAATGTAATGGCCTTGCATTTTTCAGCGTTTACATGCATTCCATTTTCCTGGCACCAAACCGTTAATCGCTCAATGTCAGCTTGCAGTATGCAGCAGTCTAAATTTGAATGTATTACTCGGTAAATTTTCAAATCATCCGCATATAAATTTTTTTCCGAACATAACCTTTCGCACAGATCGTTAACGAATAATACAAAAATCAGAGGACCAAGAATGCTTCCTTGTGGCACACCAGATGGAATCGTAAATTCGTTGGATCTAGTACCGTGGACCTTGACAAAAGCTTTGCGGGATGATAAGTATGAGGTTAGCAGGTTTATGATCCAGGATGGTAAACCAAGTCGATCCATTTTCAGAATAGCAAGGTCGTGGGGTACTTTGTCAAAAGCTTTGGAGAAATCGACGTAAACAGCATCAACTTGTTGCCGCTTCTCGATTTTGTTGATTAGCATGTGAGTGTATGCTATAAGGTTCGTGGTGGTTGCGCGTTTTTTAACGAAGCCGTGTTGGAACTCTGAAATCACAGGCTGTACAATCGGACATAGTGCACCATGAACTAGACTCTCGAGCACTTTTGCTAGGCAGTTTAAAATCGATATCGGGCGATAGTTTTCGACATCGTGAAAGCTGCCTTTCTTGTGGACTGGAGTTATCGATGCAAGCTTCCAAGTCTCGGGAAAAATACCCTCGCGCAGAGATTGGTTGTAAACCATAGAAACTGGTCTGGCGAGCATCGCTGCACAGTTCTTGATGAAGACCGGGGGAATAAGATCCGGACCGGGTCCTTTTGTTGCATCTACTGAACTGAGTGCTTTATGCACCACATCTTCATCAAACACAAGTACTGGGAAACGGAGATTGTAAGATGGCAGACTGTCAATATACTGGCGGGTTGGTTGAGATGAATTGCTTTCATACATGTTTTGGAAAAATTCGGCAAAGAGATTGGCAGAAGAAAGTGGTGAGTCGGAGTTGCTGGATTGATAAACGATTTTGTCCGGTATCCGCGTCAAGTTCTTCCGGTTCCGTACGAAACTCCAGAAAGAAGTTGGATTTTGTTTGAATGTGCTTTGAAGAGCATTTATGTACTTGCGGAAGCTTTCAAGCTTCAAGTTCTTGTATTTTTCTTCGGCCTCGTGTAGTTCTCTTCTGCGTATTGGAGTTTTGTCGTGAAGAAATCGTTTTCTCGCTTTTCGCAGCCTATTGCGGAGATTTCGAAGCTGTGGAGTCCACCAGGGTTGATTAAAATTCCTAGAACGCTGGGCCTTCAACGGAACTGTTTCTCTAATAATTTCGTTCAATTGTTCATAGAATGTAGATACGGCATTGTCAACTGATGTATGGTCAAGTATGCGGTCCCAATCCAGAGAAGCAATTTTGTTATTTACAGTATGATAGTCACAGCGAGAAAAATCAAGCTCAGAGCGAGAAGAAGAGTCATCTTCCATTCGGGAACAAAAGTTAACAATTAAAGCCAGCGGCTTATGGTGATCGTCCACTTTGAGGAGCGCCGATGGGTAGTCGACAAGACTTACACGGTCAGGGTTGTTAACAAATGTCAAGTCAAGAAGCTTACCGTTGGCGTTCAGTAGGTCGTTAATTTGATATAACCCAGACGACAGTGTTGGTTCTACTAATGCTAGTTCCTGCTCCGTAGATGCGTTAAGAGGTAAAAATGAATTGAAATCATCGTCGAAGGTCCACACTAGATTCGGGAGATTATAGTCACCGAGGATTACGATCACATCATCAGGGTTGGCCATTTGTTGAATTTGATGGATGGATTCAACGTGACGGGCGTAGGTATCCACATGACTGTTCGGGCGGATGTAGATGCTACAGATGAACAATGAGAACCGGGGTAGCATGATGCGCACGGCTGTTTGCTCCAAACTCTCACAGTCTACTAGATGCACCGAACTACAGTTAAGCTCAAATTTCACTGCAATCAAGACACCACCGCCACGGGACAAGTGACTGCTGAGTGAATTACGATCACAGCGATACAATACGTAGTTACTTGATAATTCAGCACTTGATATTCCAGAATGAAGCCACGTTTCTGTAAGTACCACTGCATCAAAGTCACAGGCGAGAAGTGATAGAAGCATGTCATTGGTCTTAGTCCTTAATCCGCGAACATTCTGATAGTAGACAGTCAGCTGTGTATTATTTGCGTTAGATGAAGGTATTGGATGACAACGTTGTTCAAGATCAGGCGTTGAAGAACTTGGTTGGGGGATGTGGTTTACTGACTCCCTCCCTGGATGGGGAGTTGCTGTGATTGGTTCGTTGCTGATGTTCCCGTGTCGATGACTTGCGGGGGCTTCCAAAAATGTTGTACATTTGTACCATACTCTAGGAATTCCCTGAACTCGATTTCTCTGGGCCACGTAGAAGGGTCCATAGCTTTGGCCTTCAGATCTTGACTGACGCCTATCTTGAAAGAGACGAAGGTCAAAGTTGACAATGGCCGACCCTTTGGAACTAGCGGCTTAGCAATAACATCATCCGTCGATAAGCGCTCCTTAACTAGTTGTTGGACATCTGCTTCCTTGACATCTGGAGATATTTTGGAGAGATACACCCAAAATTTGTCATCAGCTCTCGATCCTGATCTCAAAAGCGTATTGTTTACGGACTGACCGGTACCGTGGAAGATTTTCGTTGGTTGTTCTTGTGACGGCAATATGTCCTCATCACGACCTCTTTTCGGCGTTGATCGATTACCAAAATTAAAGTTGAAATGACGAGGTAAAGGCGACGAGACAGCAGGGGTCAGCTTATTGAAGCCACCTTGGATCTCTTGCTTGAGTTCTGCAAAACTCTCCTTGATATCCGTCTTCAGATCATCAACAAGTTTCTGGTACACGTCTTTTACCTCCTTAGCAGCAGCATTGATCGATACCATGGCGTTTCTAGAACGAGCGTTCGCCATGACGTCACGACATCCTTTGCACATTCAGAATAATCCGGGCTGATTATCAACTTCCTTGTAAAGCGCCTCCGATATTTTTGCACAATTAAAATGGAAATTCGCTTTACAGAAACCTTTGCAGACAACCTCTTGGTTGGTCATGGCTAACGCGCAACTGTGACAAATTTCCATTATGTTAGATCAACCAACGTTGAGATCGCAGTACTATTATTGAAGAACAAACAGCAGAAACAGAACTGGAAGCACTGCTGCAGGGACCAATGTGCTTTTTCCGCTTCGCTTACTTCTCAGAATCACAACTAGAGCGCGTTTTGTTCCGTTTCCCAGTGTTCCCTGTTTACACATACACAGGTTGACGACAATTTGTTTACTTTTTGATTGTGAAATCGATGGCCAAATTGTGTGATGAAGCTGGGCAGCAATATGAAGGGATTGTTGTATGACGGGTGGATGTTCGGATTTCGGCGCAGAATGAGAAGACCAGCGGAACCAACTTTTGTTTATTGGCTCCGGTTTGCAGCATACATACACAAAAACTAATGTTTATGCAATCGACAGCGGATGAAATGAGCTTGATGGAAAATCTCGGTGTTTATGCACAGCAATAGAGTGGCAAACAGCACACAGGTGGAGAGCGGCGAGGCGGGAGGTGTAATAGTGGCGGTGACGGGCAAATGGCGGTGGCTTATTTATCTCGGACCACTCTCAAGCCAGCTCGGAATTTGTTAAATTCACTTATCCTACCTGGCAGATTGGTTGCGACAAACTATTGTAGGCTTTTCTGGCGGCTGAAGCGGATGATCGGGTGCGGATTAATGAATTGTAGGCGGGTTTTTGATGAAAAACAACGAAAAATAAGAGAGCACGATAAAACAAGCGAGTTGACTATACGGCAGGTATTTATTGGAGAATTATGTGTAATGGTAGTGTGTCATACTTATATCTCTTTCTCCTCAAAGGTAGACATGTTCGTTGATAACAGCGCACCCAAAATCTCTCCAACCAAAGCTCAAATCGATAAGCTTACATTTTTTTCCATCTAATTCTACTTCCGTAGTTGTGGAGGCGATCTGGCGTAGCGGTAACATCCATACCTCTCACGCTAAAGGTCACGAGTTCAATTCTCACTCCCAACATTCTTCCGAAATGGAAGGTAAAAGTGACGAACCAGCCAAATGTGTTGAAAGTCACTATAATACAGAAATAAAAAAAAAAAATACTTCCGTAGTTCAGCCGCAAGAATTTGAAATACAGTCAACCCTCCTATAGCGCGGTGAGTGCGTACCGGTAATTAAACTAAAAATTTCCATTCAAATGTTCAAATGTGTTGTTGTTTCAAAACTGCATTCGGGGGTTCTCTGATAAAAATGGATCCCTATCTAGATGTGGACTACGGACGTTAATGATACTGAAGTTAAAGAAGTGGCTTCGCTGCACATTCTTTCGGTAACCATTTTTAAATTATACTGTTTTTTGTAAACAATACACAATGCGCTTTGCACGGTTTGTGAACTCTACAACAGTTCATGTTGCAAAAGTTTCATCTTTCCTACATGAAAAACCCTCATCTTCGAATGAAGCACTAGTAGCAGCTGAATACTACTGAAATTATTGAGAGAGTGCAAAATTCATTCAAACTCTTGTGATAATCCTTTCACTTAAACGTTTCAGATAAACCCTGTTTTCTGTACTGTTTTCTATCGCTTCTCTAACGGGCGCATCTTTTTCCATAGGTCTGCCTTGAACTCACCGAGTAGCTTCATAGATTTGGCAATGACATCTAATTTTGCGGCACATCAAGATGTGCGAATCATATCCTCTAAGCCGGAGCTTTCCTGGAACCAATATCGTAAACGGCTAAGAGATTATTTTGAATATTTATATAAACATATCCAGTTGAATCATGCTTTGGGTGCACGAAAAAAGCTGATGGGACATTGTTGAATGGAAACCGCGCTATAAGAGTACCACATTATAGGAGGGCTGTCGCAATTTCCGCGTTACATGGAAACCGCGTTCTGAGAGTACCGCGTTATAGGAGGGTTGACTGTAGTGCTAACGCCATGAATTAGTAAAACGAAGAATGCAAAAAAAAAGAGGATACGACGGTATTTTTCCTCCTTTTTAATCTTGATGTTATTCAACACTCATATTGTATTTAACCCTTTGCGGTCGTTTGTCTGCTCTCAGCCACCATAGCAAGGAATCATACTAAATACTTTATTCAACGGTGTAATAGTTCATATTTTTTTCTGAATGACACTAGACATTAAGTGTTATTAACGTGGAAAGATAAGAGGATCTATTTCAAGAGAAATTAATCCCGACCGCAAAGGGTTAAATGTACTCTAAGACTCTTCAGATATATCGGTATTGGAATCAATTGAAATACTTTCACGCTCTCGGATCAATAAGGTTAAATCTGAGACTATTCAAAATTGATTTCGGAAAGCCTAATTTTCCTTCAATGATGATGGTGTTATAATATTTCGCTGGCATAATTAATGCATCGTGAGCTTGCTGATGTCGAAAGTACAGTACCATTCGATTGCTCAACGACCTTCAATAATTCAAACCTGAAGAATATGTCCGGAATATTAAAACCAACTGTAAATGTTCCTGTGAAACTATTTGAACATTACTTTGTGAATGAACAGTTCCTGCGTGATCGTTACAATTTAGTTTGAATAACACTCTTAATCAATATTGCCTTTGTTAACCTAGTTCCTTATGCAGGTCGGACTCGATTATGTATTAAGGTGAAGGTGGAAGCTAGCCATTGTAGTAGTATAGGTAAACCCTCGTGTAAAAATGGGGTAATAGTGTTTGTGAGAGAAGAGCAAAGCACACGTAAATAGATCAATTCACTTATCAGACTGTGTGGCGCTTCATTGACACGAGTCTTTGAATACATTTGAAAAAAAAAACAAATAACAATTCAATACTAAAGTAAAATGTATGCAATTGCAATTATAAATATATATAGAAGGTGCATTTGCATATGATTCTGATTATACGCGAGCGTAACATGAGCAAATTTATAACACATGCGAATTGGGGCACTTTTGGTATTAACAAGTTCTTCCGCATAGTAACTCGATGTTGATAATTCCTTAATATTTTCCTTCGTTGATCGTATTGTTTTCACATATTCACGTTGGAAAGCCTTAACCCTTCTCTTCGTTGGCCGAGGCATTTAGATTGAATCTAGTACTTTTCCGTCTACTGCTTTTGAAAGCATAGGCAGCCGTGGCAGTGTTCCGAGCTCTGCAATACAATTTTCTTATCCAATGTTAAAGTTGCTAAAACTTACATTATAGACCCATTAAACGTAAAAATAATAATTGTATTGATATCAACACAATTTTATTCTATTGATTTTCATGACATGGGACGCTATGACTCCGGAATAACATTTTATTGAGTAGTTTTTATAGCTGTTTCGATGATGTTGTTTGGCATCAGTGTCGAAAAAATAACGATGCTTCCACCAATACAAACAAAACCATTGCCGAAGATTGAAAAACGAAAATTTAACTTTCAGAGCACTTGCTCGAGTTTTCCGACATTCTTCACTATACGGTGCGAAAGCAGATGAAAATTTAATATCTTGTGAGTAATCGATTAGAGTTTGGTTGATATTACTTGATGGGAAGTGTGCGAAAACGATCATTTTCTTCACACTGTTTCGCAAAATTATTGATTTTCGGGCGAGAGGTGAGGGAGGGAGATGAAAGAAATGAGCGCCATTGTGGCAGCCATTTATGGCTAGCTTCCACCTTCATCTTAACTGGATTATATAAGATTCGATTATATATAGTTTTGAATTTGTGAATTTTGATGTGGCTTTTATATGTACAGTGGCCTAAAAATCGCTATTTTTCAAGATTTTTATTGAATTTTCATCAGGAATTGTTTATATCGTTATCGCAGCGAAATTAAGAGAGATAGAAATTGGGCGTCAGAGAACAAATTGTAGAGTGGTTAGAGAGCTTCAACTCGATTGATCGAAACAATTAAGTTTAGTATGAATTTTTGGGATAAAATTTATTACACATTTAGAAAAATTTCCACTTCCAAAATGTTATAAAAATCCACTAATTTAGATGTTCCACTACTATATCTTGTACTAAATTCTCTCATCTTCGAGAGCATCAGAATCGGCTTACGTATCGTACTTTTCAATGTAGAGCCAGTTTGAGGCAACAGAGTCCGAAACATAAAAACAGTTCTATAACCCTGTCATCGATGAAATTCGAACATAACTATCTATCATCTCCTGAGAGATTCTGGGAAAAATATTTTTTTCGTGTGAGAAAGGTGTTATCTGACTTTAAGGGGATGAATCGAAAATTCCAATTCATACCATAATTGGGACACTTACCCTAATATATGACAATTTATGACATAAAAAAACTATGATAAAATGTTCTGTACCTCGATACCTCCCCACCTCGATGGTCTTCTTGGATATCGAGTTAGGGAGAGTTGACTGTATTATAAATTTTATCATAAAAAAATATATTAAACTAGATTGTTTCTATCAATTAAATTGAAGCTCTCTAACCGCTGTACAGTTTTATCTTTGACACGCAACTTCTATTTTTCTTAATTTGTCTGCAATATCGATATAAACAATTCTTGGTAAAAATTCAAGCAAAATCTTTATTTTTACCCCACTGTACGTGTAATAGCCCCTTGAATTTCACCTTAACGTTGACAGGTTACATTTCTTCTTGAAATAAGTCATATTTGAAATATAAAAAAAATCCAAACTGTACCTAATCGAGTCCAAAGTTGTATATAATCGAATCACTCTTAAACGAGTCTGTATATATTCGAGTCCGACCTGTACAAATTCTTCTGAAATTGAATTTATATACTTTGCGCCTTATATCCCTTTGTCATAACCCATTCGCTGCCAAGTCTAAATTATATGAAGTCATTCCCGTTGCCCTTTATATTTTGAGTGTTTTTGTTTACCAAAACCCTGTTATTTCTTGATCACTCTCTATAAGAAATAAAGTAGATTTTTGTGAAAATAAATTATTTGCAGTATTTTTCCAAGTTTTTTATATATTTTTTAATGTATGTTAGTGGCCAGAAAAATTTGCATGTTATAATATATTCAAAGTAAGACGAGTATACTCGTCTTGGCAGCGAATGGGTTAAACATTCAATGCTAACTGAATTCAGTAGTAAGAAAAGTGATTACAACTCATAGTGATATGCCAACTAACTTTGTGAATCGTACAGTAGTAATCAATATTTTTAATTCAATCACAGCCACCTAATTACTTTTGGGAAATTTGAAATCCACAAATACTCTACAACCCATCACTCATTCATATACCTGACAGTGGCACACCAAAAAACTCTTATCCTAAGCAAGTTTTTGTATATATTTTCAACATTTTTCGAATATACGACATCTTTTAATCGCATGGTTTTTTCTACAAGTTCTATTGTTACATCTATAGAACTCTAGTTTAGTATGTATATACCTTAACTGTCAGAGTTTGTACCGAGTAAGAGCAATTGTGTGATGTAGAGGTGTGCAAATTTCATGTTACAGTAAATTAATCAAATGCTCTGGCTAGTTGATTGCTCTGCAGATCGTTGAACATTAAAGAATAATGCAATTTTTGGTTCATCCCCTTAAATGCAGAAAACACCATTCTCACATGAAAAAAAAATATCCAGAATCTCTTAGGACATGATAGGCGATCATACAGTGTCGGACAAAACATTAGGACCACTATTTAAGCAAAAAAAAGTGACAAAACTTTCAGAAAAATAATCCAATCCAGTTCTTCAATCCATTTGTAAAAATTTATTTGCTTTGTTCGAAGAAATTTATAACACCTGTAACAATTTGTAACATCTGACTATTGTTTTATCATTCATAAGAACGACGTTTTAAGCATACTTAACAACTAAAACGACGTTACAAAAACAAGATCAATTTTAAAAATCGTGGTAAAAAAAAATAAAAACAAGAAAATTCATACAGTGAAAAGCTTCTAGGGTTGGTACTTGGTCGTGTAACCTTTGTTACGAATCACTTCACGCATTCGGTTCAGCTGCTCCTGACACGTAGTGACCGGGATGGTGTACCAACAAGCTTGGATCCTATCCGGTGAATGCGCTGGCCACTCCACGACGTCGACTTTGTTATCCTTGAACCACTTTTTGACGGTCTTGGAACTGTCATTTCAGGGACATCTCCAACTCGGCGTGTGGCAGCATAACATCCCTTATGGTTTCGACGTAGAGGTACTGATCCATAATCTTATCCACCCCGTACCAGGAGAAGTACCTACACACCAAAATGTTCCCTCCTCCATGCTTGAATGTCTTCGTGGTATACTGCGGCTTATAAGCGCAGCCTATTGGGCGATGAACCCAAGTCGTTCCGTCCGATAATAATTCCCACTGCTCTTCCGTCTCCGGACCGGTCCAATCGAAGTGGTCTTCCGCAAACTTCAGCCGCGCCTTTAGATGCTTCGGCGTCGGCATCGGAACCTTCAGAGGGCTTTTACCGCCTAGCCTCTGGTTCACCAGCCGCCACTTAACTGTCCGGGAATTCACGGACAAGTTCAGTTCGCCCCGGGTCTTTTTCGATGCCTTGAAGGGATCTTTCCTGGAGGCTCAATTTATGGCAGAGCCATCCTTTGCGGTCGTTTTCCTTGGACGACCAGTTGTTTCGAATTTTTTGGGGGTTAAGGCATTAAACACGAAGGTTTTGGATCGTCCCAAGTATTCCGCGATTTCGCGTTGGCTGCTGCCTGCCTTGGACATTTAGCGGATGACAATCCGCTGTGTTTCCGTGTAATTATACGCGCGACCCATTTTTCGTTGACTGTAACTAGAATTCGAGAATGAAAACCTTACATACTTCTTGTTTACATGATAAATACTTACCAGGATCCGAAAATCCGCATTTTTTAATGAATGATTATCGTTTTAACTTCAGATGTTACGATTTTCTACTAACAATGCAAATAAATTATTATAAATGAATTGAAGCCGCTGGTTTGGATTATTTTTTTTTTCAAAGTTATGTCACTTTATTTTTTTGCTTGGTCTCGGCGGTCCTAATGTTTTGTCCGACAATGTATAAAACCAGACTATCACTCTTTTACAAAATTAACAGTAATTTCCTTCAAAAAGAAACGTTCCTTGGTGGAATTAAAGGCTTAAAATGCTTCGCAGAACAGCGCGGAAACTGTTCAACAGAGCAAAAATTACTTCGGACTGATCTCAATACAAAAGCGCTCTAACTGAGTACAGCAGAGAACTGAGACGATCCAAACAAAAATCCCGGGTATATAACTGCGAGAGTATTGAAAATACTCCAATCGTTGCTAGACTCAATAAGACTCTGGCAAAAGACCACTTGAACGGGTTAGGTTCCCTTAAAAAGGACGACGGTTCGTTTACAAAAACTCCCTCAGAATTACTAGACTTACTGATGAAGACTCACTTTCCGGGATCTACATCTGTTCACTCGAATACAAATCCTGGCTATAATGGCGACACAAAATGCTCTCGAAGGCGCCTCACAGGACCTGAAAGTGCAAAGGATGTCGCAAACATAGTTGTTGGGTTAGTCTTCACGAGGGCCAGAGTAGTAAACGCGGTGAGATCCTTTCTACCTTACAAATCTGCAGGTACAGATGGGATTTTTCCAGTCTGATACTAGAGAACATTCCTTTGATATGGAGACTTGCTGGGAAACGGAAACGTATTATATTAACTTTTTCCATAGTTTTCAGCAGTATTGATTGACATAAAGTCTGTATTCATGTCCAAATGTCCATTATCTAAATACCAGTTTGCCTACCAAACAGGCAAATTCGCAGTAACAGCGCTACACACGCTTGTAACAAAAATTGAAAAATCTCTCTCGTCAAAAGAAACCTGGTCTAATGGTACGTGGCAAGTTCGACGAAGTCATATCGAGCAGAATGCAGATGGCCTTAAACTTTACACAATCTTGGTATGATGTCTGAGCATAAATCCCTCGAAAACAACAATTATACCTTTCACCAAAAAGAAAAAAACAGCATCTGCAGTCTTTACATCTTGGAGGAGAGAAAATAAAAAGCTGCGCTTCATGAAATATCTAGGTGTTATCCTAGATGCTAAACTAAACTGGAATGCGCATTTAGATTCTATAATCAGCAAGCTTATAACGACTGCCCAATTTCCTCGCGCCTGGAAAGCAAGAAAGATAATTCCAATTCGTGAGAAACCTGCGTTTACTTGTTTGAACAATCTTCGTCCAATCAGTATTCTATGTTTGCTGGTCAAGGTTTTTGAAAAAATTTTGAATTTTCAAATTCAAAACTTTATTCAACGGTTTAATCTGCTCAGTCCTAATCAGTCTGGTTTCAGATCCGGTCACAGTACTACTTCTTAAGGTTCATGATGACATACATCAATTTACTGACAAAAAAGCGGGTAGCATTTTTGCTTTTAAGAGACTTTTCTAAAGCATTTGATAGAGTTTCTCACGTCAAATTATTGCGTAAACTGTCCTGTCAGTTAAACTTTAGTCGTAAAGCTGTTTTTCTTATCAGTTCCCATCTGAACTCTCGTACTCAGATAGTGGAAATTGATGGAAAATTATCCAGCTAAATCAATACTTTATCTGGAGTACCCCATGGATCTGTCTTAGGTCCACTTTTCTTTTCATTATTTAGAAACGATTAACCATCAGTTTTGAAATTTTTCGTTATCCACATGTTTGCAGATGATGTACAACTTTATATTTGTTCAACTGATGCTAAATTAGAAGACTTGGCTCAATTAATCAACACTGACCTGAAGAGTGTTTGAAAATGGTCCTCGGATAATCTGCTTCCTATTAATTCATCAAAAACTAAAGCAATGTTTATTGCTAGACGTCACACGCGCACAAATTTACCAGACATAATGATCAATAATGACAGAATTTAATATGTTGATAAAGCTTCCAATCTTGGTGTAATTTCCCAATCCAACCTTGAATGGAAAGTGCAAGTAAATTCACAATGCGGGAAAATATATGCAGGCCTACGACATCTTAGACTTACAGCGAGTATGCTGTCCGTTTCAACCAAAATTAAGTTATTTGAAACCCTTCTTTTATCTCACTGGTTCCGAATTGATTTTGAATGCCCAGTCTCTGCTTAAGATCGATTGAGGGTAGCAGTAGCAGTGTTCGCTGGGTTTTCAACTTGTCTAGGTTTTCTAGCGTATCACACTTATAACGGCAACTGTTAAGATGTTCGTTTCATAATTTCTTCAAATTAAAATGCCATGTTACATTATTAAAAATTATTCATCACGGTCCTCACTATCTCTTCAATAAATTACAATCCTTTCGGAGCGCTAGAGTTCGCCATTTTGTTCTCACAAATCATATTACATCTTATTATAGCAATACTTTCTTTGTACGTGCAATTATTTGGTGGAATCTGTTTCCAACTGACATAAAATCTATTAATTTTTTCCCTAGATTCCGTCGTGAGTGAATTAGCAAGGAGTTAGATTCATTTTGGAGTTTTAAAAATGGTCAACATGCATGATAGGTTAATTTTAATTTTTTTTTGTTTAAATTTTGTTTGGATTGTTTTCAATTGAATGTGGTGTGAACAACAAGGTATCCGATTGTGGAATATTTATAAGGGTGAACCCTTACTCTACAAGTATGAATTAATGAATAAATAAACTCAGTGATTGGATGGAACCTAGGCAAACGGCAAAAATGGATGCTCCGTCAGTGAAAAAGATCACAAGCGCGTAGTTAAGCAGTTTAGACGTGATCCGAGAAGTTCGGTCCGGGATGTCGCCAATAAGCTGAATTTGTCAAGTTCATTCGTCCAGCGGACCAAGCAGCGGGAGGGCCTGCGTACATACAAGGTTCAGAAGGCTCCTAACCGCGACGAAAGGCAAAACATGGTAGGGAAGACGCGAGCCCGGAAGCTGTACACCGAAATGCTGACGAAGCCGCATTGCCTGGTAATGGACGACGAAACCTACGTCAAAGCGGACTTTCGTCAGCTGCCGGGCCTGTTGTTCTTCTCCGCAGAGGACAAATTCAGCGTTCCGGAGGAGATTCGCAAGCAGAAACTTTCCGAAGTTTGCCAAAAAGTACATGGTGTGGCAAGCGATCTGCTCTTGCGGAAAGCGGAGCGCCCCCTTCGTGATGACCGGCACGGTAAACGGGCAGGTTTACCTTAAGGAGCGCCTACAGAAGCGCTTACTACCACTATTGAAGCACGCGAGGGCCCGACCATCTTCTGGCCGGATCTCGCTTCGTGCCACTATTCAAAGGACGTGTTGGAGTGGTACGTAGCCAACGGGGTCTCCTTCGTGCCAAAGGAAATGAACCCGCCCAACGCGCCGGAGCTTCGCCCAATAGAGAAATATTGGGCGATTATGAAGCAGGCCCTCCGGAAGAACCCAAAAGTTGTCAAATCGGAGGCGAACTTCAAGAGAAAATGGATTTCTGTTCAAAAAAAAAACTACAACCTGACGTTGTACAGAGCCTTATGGACGGGGTAAAGAGGAAGGTGCGAGCATACGGGCTTGGGCTCGAAGTATGAACAAAAAGAAAATGCTAAAAGTTGTTTAATAGTTTTTATTTTACTGTCTAAAATTTTCAAAAGGATCGCTCTACTGGGCGAATTTCTACAGCGTTTTTTCCGTGATGCAATTTGATGTGACACACCCTTTGCCACAAAAATTCGGACGCAGTGGTTCACACTCAACACAGGGATAAAAACAGTAATTTCGCATGAATTGCAACAAGTTTTGACATTCGTAGATCAACCTTAGTTCTCAATCAATTCTAACAATCTATTCGGCTTGCCTTCGACCGAGCTACGACATACGGAAATTTATATCTCGCTCCACCCAGAGATAGTTGCTCGTTTAAGCTCCTCTCTCATACTGCCTGTTAGCTGCATCTGTTTTTCGTACGATCACTCCCCATAAGTTTTTCATTGGATTTTGAACTGATTATTAAGCAGGGTAGTTCAGAATATGAGGCCCCAGTTCAATAATCCACCTAAAGGTCTTTAGACTTTTATTAAATGAAAAGTTATCCTGTTGGAATACCCAATCATCAAGGTGGTTTCGGTGCAAAAACGGAAGTAATTAATTCAGGATTACTTCCTCGAATTCCTGATTGTTCATTCGTGTGGGTTAAAAAGCAATCTGCTTCCTCCGTTCTAGTTCTGTCCAAACCATCGTGATGGCCATACGTTAAACGACCGTCACGGCATTATGAAGGCGGAATTCCATCTAGTCAGCTTGCTACATGCTACAAGTCAATGGTTTTTGCTTATCGGAGTGTCGCTTTTTACGACATAATTGGTCTTGTCGAGCAATGTTAGCGTTATCCAATGGCTTGCGGGTCGATGCGGCATGTGTAGCGCGACATGTACGACAATATTAGAGCAACTACGTCATTTATTGACGATTATCATAACTCACCACAATAATTGAGCAACATAATGTTTGATCAAAAAAAGCAACATCAGGACATGTATGTTGAAGCAGTGAGCGTTCGCTACTGTGTAAGGGCTGAGGTGGAAAGAAAATAAAAAATTGCGCAAGTATCATATCTATTGTTGTTTACCATTGACTTGTAGCGTGTAGCAAGTCGAATAGGTTGAATGTCGCCTTAACACAATAAAGTATACCAGAATCATCGTATCTTCATGTTGTGTCACTGACACTGACGATTTATTTTTTCGGTTAATAAACTATCCTACACTGATCTTAAAGAACAGTTCCAGGTTCTCAATTGGATAGTTTACGAAGCCCTCAAGACATGTAGGTGTGTGAAATGAGAAGATTTCTATTCCGTTTCGTTCGCCCAAAACGTCAATATATATATGTGTTGTGTTGGGGATATCCTTTTGCGTGAACCTGTTTCATAGTTTTCATAACGTAATCATACTAACCATCTCTCCCAGGTCAAGAGCACCGACATTTCCGACGAGCTGCAGGAACGCCTCGATGAGCAGCGGCGAATCCAACAATGTCGCCGAACTGAACGCACCGAAGCAACCAACTATATGAACATCAACGTGCTGCTGGAGGACTACATGGAGATTTACCCGAAGTCGGATCTGTTCGATTCGGCAACGGCAACGTACCGAACCTTCAAGGTACGCAAAACGACCACCATTGGCGAGCTGGCCACCATGTTCTCGAAGACGTTCAAAGTGGAACCGGAAAAGATGCGAATGTGGACGGTTCTGAAGAACGGTCACAGGATACACAAGTTTCAGCTGATCGATCCGACGGCTAACGAAACGTGCAGCAAATATGGCTACCAGGATCCGAAAAACTCGTGGACCATTTTCCTGGAGCTTGCGACACCGCAGGCGGATCAGCTGCAGCATATAGATCAGAACGAGTTGCTGATATTTTTCAAATCCTACGATCCGATTGAGAAACGCCTCAACTACTGCGGGCACGGGTTCTACAAGATCACCCGGATGGAGTTGGAGGAAAATTTTCAGGAAGAGTGTATCAAACGGGCCCACTTCGAGCCCGACACTGACATTCAGTTGTACGAGGTAACCGATATCAACAAGGCTGTAAAAATTCCAAATTTTTTCATGACCGACTCACCGCTGTCTCTGCCGATCAATGGTTCAATCATTATTATCGAGAAGGTTAACCCTGGGTTGGAGAATCTGGAATTCCCAACATGTGACGATTATCTTAGGGACCTGTACTGTCGGATTGAGGTTATCTTCGTCGACACGTTGAATCCGAACGATACCGGATTCACGTTGGATCTATCCTCGGAGTCAACCTACGATCAGCTGGCGAAAGCCTGCGGTCGAAGAATCAATGTGAAGCCTTACGAGATACAGTTTTTCAAGTGCAAGAATTTCAACGATATCCCTGGACAGCCGCTCCCTTACAACTACACCGGAACGCTAAAGGACATCGTGTGTTACACGAAAGCGAAACAAACGAGAAAACTGTTCTATCAAAAACTATCGATCAGCATCAACGAGCTGGAGAATAAGAAGCAATTCCGCTGCTTGTATCTGATGCCAAACCTGAAGGAGGAAAAAGAATTGATACTGTACCCCAACAAAGACGGTACCGTGCAAAACCTTCTCGCGGAAGCGGCCAAAGTGATCGAGTTTAGCGAAAACAGTACCAAGGAGCTGAGAATATCCGAGCTGTCGAAGAACCGACTTGCGCCGGGACCATCGAAGGATACTCCGCTCGATCAGCTGCACGATTATACGGATAATACGTTCGTGCAGCGGACAACGATGAGCAACCAGAAAATGTATCGCATCGAGGAGGTGGCCGAGGACGAAAGAAATGTGCCCGAGAACGAGATGCTTGTGCCAGTGTTGCATTTCACCAAGGATATTGGTAGCATTTTTGGAATTCCCTTCTTCATCCGGACGGTAGACCACGAAACCTTTGCCACCCTCAAGGAGCGCATGAAGAAGAAGCTTAATGTGTCCGACAAGGAGTGGGAGAAATACAAGCTGGCCATCATTACGGAGCACATTGATTACATCGACGATGAGACGATCGAAATCAATCTGGAGATGTTCAAACCGGACCCCAGTGATCCAAACTCGCGGACCTATCTCGGGCTGGAACACATCAACAAGAACACTAAACGAGGCAGGTTTAACTATATGGAGAAAGCGATAAAAATATATAATTAGGAATCTCCACCCCCCTATATCCTGTTTCCCCGTCATCTCCTTTGAAGAAGAAGCAAAGCAAAACTACTTTTCCCTTCCAAAAAACCGTTTCTACAACCTTTTCGCAAAATGTTCTCTCACAAAATCACAGGCGCGGCCCTTTGTCCCAATAGTTAGGTACACACACACATACACACACACACACACTGACACATTAGGTTCCCGCCCAAAATAAATACAAACAACACACAGCTAGAGAGAAAAAAAAGGCAGAAACAATTTTTATTTGCTAGCAATTTTAAACAATTGTTCAATTGTGACACACAAAAACAAATACAATACAATACGTCTGTACCACCCCCCATCGCCACAGTAATGATGCCACACAACTCACAGAAATGAAATTGTCATGTCCAACTATTCAGCGAAAAGAAGAGAAAAAAAAATCGTTATTGCTTTTTTTTTAAATTATGTTTTTTTTATTATATCGACGAGTTTAAAATGGTTCCAAGAGTTGAAAATAATATCAGACCGTTATCCGAGGTAGTCCCCCCTTCTCATGTGATGAAAGAATAAGAAATTCAAAAAGCCTTCTTTTTCACATTTGACGGATTTCGCGTCAACTCGACTAGAGGTTGGCATGACCCTCTCAGAACTCAATGAAACACTCTGGGCGTAAAGACCTTACCTAATTAAGCAACTTGGCATACTTAGTTTTCCGAAAATTTATCTAGACTAACATATGGAAAGGGCTATATATTTTTGATCATTTTTTTTATTATTTTTCTTACTCGAAAATGGTAAGTCCTACAAAAAAATGATCTATGGAAGAGTTTTAGCAAAATAATTGAATTTTCAGAATAAAGAAAAAATACTGAAAAAATATTTTTTGAAATTCTACACTGAAAAAAATCGATTTCAAAAACTAAAAGTCAATTTTCTCACAATGGTCATCTCAGATTTCGATGAAATAGTAGATACATATGTGCCCTACAAATCTTCCATACATCGCAACATATGCATATTTAAGGCAAAATAGTTTTTCTGACAAAAACTTTTTCAAGATTTTTTCTCGAAAATTTTCAATTTTTTTTGTACAGCTATAGAAAAAATCAATAACAAGTAGAAATGGATTGATGGTGACCCTTGGATGCTAAAGTACAGTTTTCAGCTTGTTTTTGTAGTCAAATACAATATGTTTCAATACAAATAGCAACGACAGCTCTCAAACAATATCTATCAGCCGAAAATCTCTTGATCGGTCGGTCAGCTATCGAATAGTTGTAGATTTAGGTATCTATTAAGAGTCACTGTAAGTAATATTGGATATTGGTAAAGGAATAGTATAGATATCTAAAGAATGAATAAAATGGCTCTGCAGTTGTTTGAAAATTACCAGTCGTGACCAGTAGCAAATGTAAAGTGGCGAAAAAGAAAAAGCATTATTTCGTTTCTGCGTAATCATCAGAATTCAATGGGAAAATGGGACATTATTCAGCCACAAAGCTGTACTTTAGTATCCAAGGATCACCATCAATCAATTTCTACCTGTTATTGATTTTTTCTATAGCTGTACGAAAAAAATAGAAAATTTTCAAGAACAATTCTTGAAAAAGTTTTTGTTAGGAAAACTTTTTTGCCTTAGATATGCACAAGTTGCGATGTATGGAAGAGTTGTAGGGCACATATATTTCTACAATTTATCCACCGTTTCATCAAAATCTGAGATGAGAATTATGAGAAAATCGGCTTTTAATTTTTGAAGTCGATTTATTTCAGTATAGAATTTCAAAAAATATTTTTTCACTATTTTCTCTGAAAATTCAATTATTTTCCTCAAACTCTTCCATAGATCATTGTATTTTTGTAGGGCTTACCATTTTCGAATAAAAAAAAAAATATAAAAAATGATCAAAAATATTGAGCCCTTTCCATATGATAGTCTAGATAAATTTTCGGAAAACCAAGTATGCCAAGTTGCTTAATTAGGTAAGGTCTTCACGCCCAGAAAGTTTCATTACGTTCTGAGAGGGTCATGCCAATTCCAATCGCGTGAGTTCGCGCGAAATCCGTCATTTGACGACGCCGATTCCGACCACGATGACGCTTGTTTTCGTTTCTCCCACACTTGTGCTTGTATAGAATTGTGTATCCTGTAAATTCTTGTTTTTCCCCCTAATCCTCCACTCTCTCTGCCTTGTTCCGTTCTAAAATTGCACTGGGAGAAGAAGAGAAGAAAATCTGTATTATCAGAACACCATTGTTTGTTTGTTTGCGAGAGATGGACAAAAGGCGGAAGACAATTTAAGGCAAATCGATTATTTATATTTAAATATTAAACAAAAAATGAAGGAGGTTAAACATTAAGACTATAGTTGCAAACGAAAGCTGCTGAACGCAAAAAAAAAAAGTTTAGGCTCAGCCAGTAATCTATGAAGAGAGGAAAGAAAAAATCTATATTTGCTGTGAAAAATCAATGACTGTGTGAGAAATCCTGCTGACGACAGAACTCTCAGTTGGGGGAAAACCGAAAAAGGGTCGGTTTCGGGTTTCCGCCTCTTAATTTGAACTCAATGCTGTAGAACAACATCTAGAAGATAACTTCGGTTGCCCGCCGCTTGAAAGTAAAATTCAATACATCGTCGAATCGAAAGCGCGGAGGAGCTCCTGTGAGCTTCTGTGTAGAAAGGATTCGTGTTGGAAACGCCGCATATAAACTCAATCCTAGACAACAAGTGCACTACATAAACAATTATAATCATGGCTAGTACTATATTGGTCAGCAAAGACAGAAAGAAAAACAATGAACACACACACGCTATTCGAAACGCAGACGCTCACTGATGTGTGCGTGCGTGTGACACGCACCTGATAGCAACAGTAAAAGCAGCAGCAAAATGATACAGTATAATATTAAACAAATCAAATAAAACGAGTAACAGAACGAGAGAGAGAGAGAAAGCTGTTGAAAGTAAAACATAGAGCATGGAAGGAGCTAATTGTAATAAAACAGTAAAAATTATAAAACAACAGAAAAAAAACAATAAAAATGTTTTGAAATCAATCCGAGGGTTGTTTTGTTTGGAGGTGGAGCGGTTGATGACAGCGTTTCAGATATCGGATATAAAACAAGTGATCTTACATCAATATGTAGAAATATTTTGCTTCAGTTATGTTGGTTGCACTGCACTGTAAATGTAAATGGTTAAGGAAAACACACGTTACCAAATCAGTGAATACTGCTACGTTATGATTATTTGGCTAGAAAACTTATTGAAACCGAATTCTATTATTTTTTTAATTTTGAAACCCCTCAGCAGACGGTGTGTTTCGCAAACATAACAATATAACGTCACTTTCACCCCCCATAACTTTTGACAGAGATGTCAGATTAACAAATGTCATACCGCGTTGGAAGCGTCATTTCAGTACAATTTTAACCATGGAACAATACACACCTAAACAACGCGCTGAAGTTGTTCAGCTGTACATTCAAAATAACTTCTCAATTGTGTTAACTAAACGTGCGTGGAAAAATAAAAATAAAGTTAAAACATCGCCTGGAGACAACACTATACGTCGATTATATGCCAAATTTATATCGTCTGGTAGTGTTGGTAATGCCAGTCATCTGTCCAGAAAACGACCAAGACGTTTCGACGAGAATATTGATGCCGTTCGAGCCAGTGTTGCAGAGACTCCATCGACATCAGGTCGTCATGGTTCGCAAGAGTTAGGCATCGCTCGAGAGGCTACCATACAAATAAAACATAAAATTCTGCATAACTCGAGAAATATTCAAGCAAATTGAGCCAAATTTGGGATGTGAGGGTTTTTGGGTACGAGAAATGTTTCTATAATAGTATGACACCCCTTCCTCTTCTGGAATGGAGAAGGGGTCCCATAAAAATAATACACATAATTCAACCAAACATATTCCAAACAAACATGACCATTTAAAAAGTTTCGGAAAACTATGAAAAAAAAATAGAAAAGTTCGAAAGATTCAATTCGCATATGTTCTACAATTACATATTTTTTTTTATCCCTTTTGTTTATTTTAGGCTCATTAGCATTTTAGCTGTAACAGAGCCGAATTTTAATCGTGTACATGTCACATGTTTATCATCTATAATTAGCACATTACACAGTTGCCATTTTTCGGCGTTAGACTATTCCCTACTATACCATTGCATATGGTACACATTTACGCTACTGTGTTTTTAAGTTTTAGGCGTAAGAGTTTTCTATCTGTTCTTCCATTATCCAGTTAGACCGGACAGCGGAGACAGTTGTTGATCATTGTTGAGTTATTTATAGAACAGCAGCCCGATGTTTCTTGCAGAGCAGAGCAGTTGTATGGACGAATCGATCTTTATTCGACCGTGGATCGATCTCCATCGCTGATGATTGTTGCGTGGACGTAGCTATTCTGTAACAACACAAAGATGATGGTCAATGAGGGCCCTGAGTTTTGAACTCACGATCGATCGCTTACTAAGCGAACGCGCAACCAATGTGGCTACGGAGACGCCCCGTACAATTACATATTGACAAGCGTTATTAGTCCATTTGATGTTTGCGCTAACGAAATTGATCTTCGTTCGAAAGTGGAAATGGATTTTAATGTGATAAAACGCACTCCTATACCGTCTTCTATCTATATAAAAAAAAAGGATCGCTGAATGTGTTGATAAGAGCAAAACTCGAGAAAGGAATTGTCCGATTCAGGTCTGTCTTCATTCTATCGTATTTTCAGTATCAAACATTTATTCCATGTAACGGAGAAACATGTTATTTGCAAGTGGTTGAAAAATCTTGAACGAGAATTGTGTCTGAAAATAAGAAGTAGAAGTACTAAAAATGTCATAGTAAAAGGTAAATTCAACGGGGTCGATTAGAAGATCAATCAATGAACAGTTCTGCGATTGGACCCATGAACTTGCGTATAGTAAGAAAACGTGAATGTTTGAAGGTATTGAAAATAAAAAACACATTTTGGACGAAACGAATTTTGCCAGGTCAGCTACAGGGTGGGCCATTTAAAGTGGAAGGATTTGTTTTTGCAATAGCAAAGTAAAGAAGTGGAATTTAAATTTTTTTTTTGAAATTCATTTATTTTGGTCCACGGAGATTTGTTCTAACTACTTTTTGATTATGATATCTCGTAAATGACCGCCTCTGGCCTTGACCGCAAAATGTGCCCTTTTTTCGGCATTTTCCATCACTTTGCCCAATGTTTCGGCCGATATGGCAGCAATTTCTTGTCGGATATTGTCTTTCAGCGCAGCCAGGGTCCTTGGTTTACCAGTGTATACCTTCGATTTTAAATATCCCCATAAAAAAACGTCAGGAGGCGTCAAATCAGGTGATCTCGGTGGCCAGTCATAATCGCCGTTTTTCGATATTAATCTTCCGGGGAACATTTCGCGCAATAATTTGGTCGTGGCAGCCGCTGTATGGCATGTAGCGCCGTCCTGTTGGAACCAGTAATTGTCCAATTCATTTTCACGAACAAATGGCAATAAAAAATCGGCCTAACTCTTGCGAACGATGGCGACCTGATGTCGATGGAGTCTCTGCAACACTGGCTCGAACGGCATCAATATTCTCGTCGAAACGTCTTGGTCGTTGTCTGGACAGATGACTGGCATTACCAACACTACCAGACGATATAAATTTGGCATATAATCGACGTATAGTGTTGTCTCCAGGCGATGTTTTACCTTTATTTTTATTTTTCCACGCACGTTTAGTTAACACAATTGAGAAGTTATTTTGAATGTACAGCTGAACAACTTCAGCGCGTTGTTTAGGTGTGTATTGTTCCATGGTTAAAATTGTACTGAAATGACGCTTCCAACGCGGTATGACATTTGTTAATCTGACATCTCTGTCAAAAGCTATGGGGTTGCCAGATGCTTCCACTTTAAATGGCCCACCCTGTAGTAAATTATAATATTAAACATTTGCAGAAAAATGACAGTCAAAACCAAAGATAAAATGTTAGCGTTAGCAAATTCCGTAAAAAACAAGCATCGTTAATTTTTCAATTTCTGTACTTGTTTCAACTATTTTGTTTGTCTTTTGTCATGTTAAGTGCTAGAAAAGGTATGAATCTACAGTAAATGGATGAAAACAATGATATTTTATGCAGAAATACTCATTAAAATTAGTATTGATGTAGTGTTCGGAACTCGAATCAAGTTTCGACGCATGATTTAAATTCCGGACACTTCATTTTAAATGTAAATTTACTGAACTTTAATGTTATAAATGATTGAATTGTGAACGCTTCAACATTCCTTGGGTTATAGGCTTCATTTTAACATCATTTACAGGCAGCCTATAATTTATAATATCAAGCATTTGCAAAAAAATGGCAATCAAAAGCAACGATAATATGTTTGCGTTAGCAAATTTCGTAAAAAACAAGCATCGTTAATTTTTTAGTTTTTTTAACTATTTTGTTTGTTGTTTTCATGTTAAGTGCTAGAAATGGTAAGAATCTACAATAAACGGATTAAATGAAATGATATTTTATACAGAAATCTTCATTAAAATGAGTGTTCGGAATATGTTTCTACGCATGATCCAAATTGCGAACACTTCATTTTTAAATGTGAATTTACTGAGCCTCAATGTTATAATCAATTTAATATTCAATACCCTGGCATTCTTTAGGTTATTGATTTCAGTTTACGTCATTTACAGGTATCGACACCGATATAGCGTCCTTGGTCCCCAAAACATTGTAAACTGTAAGAAACAAATACAATCAATAATTACAAAAGCAAAATCCATTTTTTTTGCGAGCATAACATTTTTCCAAAAAAGACTAGCTAATTGACTTCAATTTGATATATCGATCATATGAATCGGTCCAGTAGTTTAAAAGTCATGATTTTTTTTTTAATGCATTTTGCTGTTCGGAATTTGAGATAAAAGTGTTCGGAATATGAGTCGGAAAAATGGTGTTCGGAATTTGAGACAAATGTGATTAGTGTAATTTTCAGTTTTTCACCATGAAAACATATTTGTAAATCAATTGTTTTGTAGTCAAATGAAAAAGAACTCACAAATAATTTGGAGAAGAGATTTCTTCCACTGTATGATTTCAGGAATAACTGGCCAGCGGCGCCCAGCAGTGCACGAAGGCTAATGTGCAGAATTTGATGGGAAGTGTCAAATTCAAAGTAAGTTAGTTCTACAGAAATTAGTGATCTCCGTGAATTATTCATTCTAGTGTTTGTTAACACTATAATCAATAATGAAATATGTTTAACCTAAAATTTCAACAATCTATTCACATTTTTTTGATTTTTGAAGGCTTGAGATAACGAAAATGATTTGCACGGGGAAAACCGATTTCATTATATAAATTAAAATAATCTATCATCATCATCATCGTTGTACTCATCGATGGTTTCAAGGTGCGTGATTGTAATACATCGGAGTGATTAATTTTCATCAAAACAGTATCCGCTTCCGATACACAGCACTTCCGTTTACAGTTTTTTGTAATTACTGTTTTCCACGTTCCAACGTTGCAGATCGATATCTCTTTGCTGATTGAGTTTAAACGAAAATAAGGATACGAATCAGTTATCGTGGATGAAGACACCCACTAAAAGCTACCTTTTGTTGGCAGTCGCCAATTTGCTTCGTTCGCGATTGGCCAACTTACAACTAATAGGTATCAGGATATCGACATATCGACCTTTCGGGATGTGTTCTGTTGAAAATACATATGCATCTATGGAAGCGCGTGGTTTTGAAACATTCGATGCGTGGGTGATTTGAATTGCGAAAAGTGTGCTTACTTGATTATGTAAAAATAGCGAGAAACAATCGTGTCGCGTTCGTGTTGGCGTCAGACAGCATTGATGAATGAGCTTCGATTGAACTTGGCATTGCTCTGGTTTCATACATACAAGGCGTTCGGGTGTTGCTGTGATGTGTGTGGGTGGTCTGTGTTGTTGGGCTTTTGTTTGTCGCCTGAATCGATGGTTGTTTGATCGGGGGAGAGAGATAAACATTATTCGCTATTTTTACAATCGAAGAGCAACGCTTATCGATGCGTAGTGCCAATTCATCTGCATTCAGTCATGTGCTTGATTAACTCATTACATGTGCAAACTTTCACTTTAAATTCAAAGTAAAGCTCTCGACGTAGAGTTATTTGGGTAACGGAGTTTGTGTGAATGGCTTTCCAGAAGACCCAATAGATTCAAATTAATCCGTCTCGTTTTCTGGAATAGGGCCCATAACTTTCAAAATTGTACGTTGTATCGAATTGTACATTATATCGAAGCATAAAGAACTATATTAGCTTATATTACGTTTTTGTGTTGCTTTTTGGGTGAGGTAAGTAAATTATGATGAAAAAGTTCAACTAGAAGATGAAGCCAGCCATTCTAATGATGTTTCCCTTCCAATGGCGTAGTGTGCGGGCGGCAAACCTGGCATTTGCCAGAGGCGCTGGCCCTCTGGGGCGCCAAAATCCAGGAATTTTGAATAGCATTTTTTCCTACGATTATATTATATTTCCCAATTTTTATATTTCATCTTTCAATTGAGGAAAAAAATTATAGGAGGTTGTGTCCAAGATACGACCGCATTGTTGACGTAGAACTACACTGTTATTTTATATAAGTCGCTTGTTCATACCTTCGGATATTATTCTATGATGTTGTGAAATTTTAGAAACAACTGCTTAGTAGAATAATCTCTGAAATGGATTTTTCATTGTAGAATCAGTTAACGATAATTGATCGATGATTCATTCATGCCCTCGCAAAACAATATACTAGCTGATCGTATGTCGCAATTTATTTCATATCTCGAACGCTATTCCGGTGGCCTTTTTCGCAATTGAAATAGACTCGATTATATACATGTTGCACCAGCACCATTATTCCACATCTCATAATTACATCAATATATCTTTGGCACCGCATGGAAACAACAACAATGACAACACTTGCAAGTATCAAATATCATGCTACATGTTATTTAGTATTGCCTCAAAGGAATCGCACCTCTAGGCATCGTTCGTACAACGTAAACCAAGCACCAAACAAGCGTTCGCCATAGCATGCATACAGAGCCATACATTGGTGGCTTGAAACTACTAGGAATATAAATACTTCTCATCATTTTACGCTATTCTCAAAAGAAACGCTTCTGTTAATATTACTGGCATCGAAAAAAGTTGCATTACTTTCTCATGCTCGAGAGAAGCGCAGCTGTCACCTTTAGTAGAGGAAGCTTTGCTACTGGAAAGCGAAACCTAATCACATACAACATTCCAGAACGTCATTCACTTTCTTGGTGACTAAACAAGTGAAATAAACTCTTTTGACGTGGGACTACATCCGGTTAGATGCGGGGGGCAAAATGAAAACCCAAACACAGGACATGCAGGAAAAAATGCAAGATTTCGAATGCGTATAACTCGAACATTTATTTTTGCATCAATTGATAGGGAATATTTCTACGCGTCTATCGCAATCAATAAAATGTTATTATTCATTAGATAAACAATTTCCGACTCCACCTGTTCCTACCTATCAGACTCAACAACTCATGAGCCGGGCCAACTTCTTTTACTTCCCCTCCGAAGGAAGACGTAACCAGAGATTTTTCGCCTCAGAAAATCCCAACGACGCCAGCTGGGATTGAACCCGGGCCGATCGGATTGTGAGGCTGTTACGCTAACCACACAACCACTGGCGCCGTCAAAGATAAACAATTGAACAACTGTAAAATGTTGAGCGTTATCTAAACGCCCTAACTGCCTCGTTTTGATTGGCCCGATTTACGGTATCCCCAACACGACCATCAAAACCAAGCAGCCTTGTGGAAATCGGCATTGCAAACACATGAAAGTGTGAGGACTTTTGTTCTCACTGAAATATGCTCCCTAACACGGACTTCTAAACCAAGAAGCATTAGAGAAATCGGCATTGCAAATACATGAAAGTAGGGGGAGCTTTTGTTCCCACCGAAATGTGTTCCCTAACAGAGATTTCGAAACTAAGGTGCCTGGGGAAATTGGCATTGCAAAAACATGTAAGTCGGGGACATTTTTGTTCCAACAAAAAAATGTTTCCTCAATACAGACTTCAAATCCATGTAGCGTGCGGAAATTGGCATTGCAAATTCATGCAGGTCGGGGGTATTTTTGATCTATAGAAGTTGAAGTTGTTGGTTCATGCAAGCCGGGGGGAACTTCTGCACCCGCATTTTTGTTTTGCACTCCGAAAAGCGTTTTTCTAACACGGATTACAAAAGCGGGTACGAACACAACGTTTTGGCTCGGTTATTCAAGATTGCATTGAAGGATATGCCTTCATATGTTCTGCTCACAGAATTTCTACGCATACCATTTGATGATTAGGCAAAATGTTGATAACCATTTGCTGCGATAACGCCTATTGATTAAACAATATGCGTTTCAGGTACATGTTTAAAACTGAGTGCCTGAAGTTAATCAAATCAAGCAAATTCGCAGTTCGAGAAGTACATACACTTGAGAGATGCAAACTTAAAAAACGTAAAAGTAAAATAAATAATCGTTTGATAATTCTTCCGTTCACACTATTTGTTCTAGACATCCTACCAAACGTAAAAGGAATATCATTGAATCTACTTGTAACGAAGAACATAATCTATCACAATGCATGAATCGACCTTACATAGCATTTGTTCAATCTTTTTACTCACAAAGTAAATATATTGAATTCAATCGATTTAGGAAATTGTTTCATCAAATCAAAAATTTAATCAATACAAACAAATGATTGCTATGTTAAGATAGTCCCACGACAATCTTGCGGTTATATCATAGATATAACCACCCATTTTTTTGTTAATAACAACCTTTTTGAGTAGTAGCAGTAGCAATGCATCATTATGGTCAATATTAGCGCAAATGCAATCCTAGTTGAAGGCTGTTTTGCGACTGGCACGCGAACCCAAATAACTTATAACATTCCAGTAAGACATTCAAGATGCTTGGTATACCCCAAATAATTTTTCGGCGCACAACATTAACGCTTGCTTCGCCATAACGTCAGTTTAATGCATTGATGCATTCTCAAAGGCACCAACGAAGCCCTTATGATGACGGAAGACTGAATTATGCCACACAGCTTGTATTCTGCTGTAACACCCATCAATGCGAATTCGCTGATGAGTTTGTCAAGAGCGACTGCCTTCACCATCAGCGGGGGGAGCTTGATTTTGGTTGCTGCCTGGGTAACGGCGTTTACATTTTCGACCGACGCGCCGAAATCGCCTACTCCGCTGTTATTCGATGCGGTGTTCCACTCGCGAGGGCTCGGTTCAGTGCGAGCGCTTTTCACTGCATCAACATCGCGTGCATCATTAGATGACGCTTGCTCGAAATTTTATTGCCCCTGGCAATGCGTTCATTTTTTGCAGGGCTCGAGCCTGCATTCCTCTTCTTCTTACTCATCACACACTACGCGAAGCGTCCAATTTATGACGCGGAAAACAACACACGATACGAATAACGCGAAAAACAGAAAAACTGAAAAAACAGAAACAGAAAAACCAAACGACGATATCCAAGTTGGATTACCACTGGTGGGGTCCAATCTTAGATCGAAGCGCAGCGAAAGCAAAGTGAACTGGATTGCTCAACAGTCCGATGCCGAATGAAAGTTTGTCTCAGTGAGATCCACTGTTTATACTCTAGGCAAGTATTCCCCTTCATTCTTCTACTTTTCCTTTGTTCACGGAGACTTTGAATCCTACGATTTCCCCTCCGTTGGTCGTCGATAAGTTGCTCGTTATTGACAGCTCTGTTCAGGAAAGCACACAAATGGATAGAACAAATGTATGGGAAAATGGAAATGCTTGAAGTTTTCATGAATTTTAACCATTTACAAACCTCTGTGGAGGCGATCTGGCGTAGTGGTAACATCCATACCTCTCACGCTAAAGGTCACGAGTTCAATTCTCACTCCCGACATTCTTCCAAAAAATGGAAGTAAAAGTGACGAACCAGCCAAATGAGTTGAAAGTCACTATAATACAGATAAAAAAAAAAAATTTACAAACCAAGGGATTCTAATGTTTAGCACATTAAACAAATTTTACGGAATTTCCGATTCCGTTAGTATGTAAATCGCCAAAATCCGTTCGCGGCAAAAATAGTTATTAACGTTAACTTTATTTCATAAAAACGTGACCTGTTTTCTGATTTGACGTAGTTCTACGTCAAAACATCCATCATGAGTAGTTGCTTCTGTCCGTACATTAATAAAATCAATAAGCTCTCTCTGATTTTCGCAAAATTGAAACACCCAACACCACATTAGGGGAAATCAGGGAAAAACTGACACTGTGGGTTAAACCGACACCCTCTGATTTTTTTCAGTTAGAAACAATAATTTGGAAATTTTCCGATGTCTCCTGTATATACTTGTCATTTCTTACGTCTCGAGGTACCTTACATCTGCGGAAGTCGCTCTGCTGTCAAAACAGAACCGGCCAGCAAACATGAGACAGTTCATGTAAAATTACGCTCGTGAAATTAAAGTGTTTCAGTTGGAAAATTGTGAAAAATTCGATACTTTTATGAGCTTAATTCATTGTAAATCATTGTTCAATGTAATTTGTGAGATGGTAGGTAGTGTTATTGCTCATGATTTCTCGAAAACATTGTTTTGAAATTTCGAGTTCATTCGGGGTAACACCGACACCTTCAGTCAGGGTAAAACCGACACCTGGTTTGTGTTTCACAGACAGGAAAAATGCGTTCTTACTTTTTGTACGTGTCTCTTGTTTATATTCGAAAGACAAAACGGCGGAGCTGAACTAATAAAACAGCCAAAACCAAAGGTAAACTCAACGGGGTCGATTAGCAGATCAATCAATGAACAGTTCTGCGATTGGACTCATGAACTTGCGCTTAGTGAGAAAACGTGAATGTTTGAAGGTATTGATAACAAAAACAAATTTTTGGCGGGACGAAGTTTGCCGGGTCAGATAGTAGTATATAGATAACCAGATAGTAGTATATAGATAAGTATATAGATAATACTTTAAAATTATTGTAACAAGTTTTCATTCGTTTTTTCAAATGTGTCGGTTTCACCCGACTTCTATCAAAATTCGAGTACTAATCAAAAAATAATCAACAGATACTGTAGAATGGTTCATGAACAGTTGAAGAGAGGTTCTGTAACGATTTGAAATCGAAGCATAGAAATGACGGAGAAAAAAGGGAAGGATGTTGTTTTGTAGGTTTATCAACTTTAAGGTTAAAAAACATGAAAATCATTCGTCGTCTGTTCGGATGAATTTTCGAACTTTTCGTGTGATTTGCTATCTTCTTGGAAAAGTGGTGCATTTAAATCGTATTCTTGATGGTTCTGACACATTTCTTCAATTTGCCTTTGATATTGTCCAATATCTCTCGAAAATCCGAACGATTTGGTGGATTGATAGTTTTTTCAATGAAGTCGATTTTGTTCTCCTTATACCATGGCATCACGGCTGTAATGGCAGCTTGTCAAGTCAGGCCAGAACTTCACTGGACCATTGTGTGATAAAATGAATGGCAAAATCCTGTTCAGAAGACACGCCTCCTTGTAATTTTTCCCGCAGTGATGACAACCATTGTCGTCGTACCACAACTACAGATCCCTCGCCAAATCATCAACTTACAGGAAAATGTATCTGCGTAAACAAATTTGAACCTACCCTACGCTTGACAAGGTAAAATGTGTTACCGACTTTTTGTCTAAAAATCCATTTTCACGTACCCTATGATCAGAAAGTACTGTGATTTTTTGAATAAATCAAAATAGAGTTAAATTTCAGTTAAATTTTTTTCATTTTTTTTTTTTTTTAAATTTTGCAATCTTTCCTCCCGACCACGTCGGGTTCTCAATGTGGTTGTGCGATTTTTTTTTCGCCTTTCGCGTTCCATCGTCGATAACATTTGGATGTATCCTTCAATCTTGACGAATTCTGTACTACTGAATAAACAAACCACCCGGATCAAAACGCTGTCAATAGTTTCTCGATGTGACAACTAGGGGCCCTGAAGTGAATAAAAATAAGCGACCAAATTCTTACTGAAACACACTTTATTTCTTAAGCTGCATTATAAGAACGCATACTTCTGAATAATGTCTGTGTTATTGAAAGAAAATTTTTGTGCTGGAATGGAAGAGCTTGCTAGTCTGGTTTACACTAAAGTAAAAATGGCACAGACCACGCATCGTGCACAGTTTCAGCAATCGTAAGTTGATTGTAAATTATCTGCGTTCTAAAATGAACCAAGACCGACTCAATGACTTGGTAATTTTTTCGATCGAAAATGAATCGTGAGCAGATCTTGATTTAAATGCAATTAAGATTCATTTTGCTTCAGTTAAAGTACGCAAGGCAAAGCTTTGACTAGAGAATAAGCGAAGCTGGTAATGATACGGATAAACTGCTCAAAGTGAACTTTGGTATAAGTGAGTAGCTTTCTCAAAATGTCAGAAACTCAAAGTTAGTGAAAAAATCAAATAAGGTGGTATTTTTTTGGGGCGCCATTTTCATAGTTTGCCGGGGGCACTGTCTACCCTCACTACGTCACTGTTCCCTTCATACTGTTGATTAAAGCTTGACTCATTTAGCCTCATAAAACCATAGGGCTCATAAAACCAGTTGTATCTCGGGATTGGTACTTATAGAATAGGTTAAGAGATCATCCCGATAACTGTTTTTGTAAAGGCGAAACCCTTCCCATTCTAGGAATATTGAAAACATACCTTATGTAACAGTTCAAAGCTACTTTTAGCCTGTTCATTGATTGTTGAGTGGCATTGGTGTATACAAGGCCCCATACATAAAATGAGAAAAAACTAGCGTTTTGAAAAGCTTGAGTTTGATTTTGTCGTCGAAATATTTGGTAATTAAATCTAACTGTTTAAGGTGAAGGTGGAAGGAAGCCACAAATGGCTGCCACAATGGCGCTCATTTCATTCATCTCCCTCCCTCACCCCTCGCTCGAAAATCAATAATTTTGCGAAACAGTGTGAAGAAAATGATTGTTTTCGCACACTTTCCATCAAGTAATATCAACCAAACTCTAATCGATTACTCACAAGATATTAAATTTTCATCTGTTGTCGCACTGTATAGTGAAAATCGTCGGAAAACTCGAGCTAGTGCTCTGAAAGTTAAATTTTCATTTTTTCAATTTTCCGCAATGGTTTTGTTTGTGAAAACATCGTTACTTTTTCGACACTGATGTCAGACATCATCATCGAAACAGCTATAAAAACCACTCAATAAAATGTTATTCCTGTGTTATAGCGTTTCATGTCATGAAAATCAATAAAATAGAATTGTGTTGATATCAATACAATTATTATTTTTACGTAATGTATTCTATAATGTAAGTTTCAGCAACTTTAACACTGGTTAAGCAAATTATATTGCAGAGCTCGGAACACGACCACGGCTGCCTATGCTTTCAAAAATAGTTAACGGAAAAGTATTACAATCAATCAAAAGGCCTCGGCCAACAAAGAGAAGGTTTATGGCTCTTCAACGTGAAAAAAAAGTGAAAAAATACGATCAACGATCAAAATATTAAGGAATTATCAACATCGAATTACTGTGCGGAAGAACTTGTTAATACCTGTAGAGCCCCAATTCTCATGTGTTATAAATTTGCTCGTGTTACACTCGAAAGGGTTTTACCTATATCTATATACATTTATGTGGTTTTACCTATACAGGTCGGACTCGATTATCTGGAGTATTGATTTTTTTTTCACTCCGGATAATCGAGTCAAAATAATTTTTTCTCTTTATTTGTTTTTTTTGCATGTATTTTTAATTTTTTTGAAAATAAAAGAGGAATTTGATTTTTGATTCATCCCCTTAAAGTCAGAAAACACATTTCTCACATTAAAAAAAACAGATTCCCCCAGAGGGTGATAGACGATCATATTTGATTAAAAAAATCTTCCTACGCATATGTTTGAATTTCAACAATGACAGAGTTACATCACTTTTTTTTTTGTTTCGGACTCTGTTGCTTCATACTGGCTCTACATCAAAAAGCTACGCTACGGAAGACGATTTTGATGCTTTCATTTGAAAGATGAGAAAATTTAGTACATGATACAGGGAAACTTCGATATAACGTACCCTCGATATAACGACACTCGATATATGTTTTGTACCTTTGATCAATCCCGAAATACAGCTGGTTTTGTGATTCCGGATTCTAAATGAATCAAGCTTTAATCAACAGTACGAAGCGAAATGTCATGAGAAAGGCTAGCTTCATCTTCTAAATGAATTTATTCATTATCTTTGCTTAAACAGCAACACAATAATGTATTATAGGCTACGTTTGTGAGTTCTTTGTTATGCTTCGATATAACGTACAATTCGATACAACGTACAATTTTGAAAGCGAAATGTACGTTATATCGAAGTTACCCTGTATAGTAGTGGAACAACTAAATTAATGAATTTAAATAACATTTTGGGAGTGAAACACTTAAAGGTTAAAATTTTTTAAAGTGTTATTATTAATTTTATCCTAAAAATTTATATTAAACTAGATTGTTTCTATCAATGAAAATGAAGTTCTTTAACCGCTCCACAATTTGTTCTTTGACGCACAACTTCTATCTTTCTTAATTTGGCTGCAATATCGATATAAAAAATTCCTGGTGAAAATTCAAGCAAAATCCTCAAAAATCATGATTTTTACCCCCTGTACATGTAATAGCCATATAAACTTCACCTTAACGTTGAAATATTACATTTCTTCATGACATAAGTCATATTTGAAATATAAAAAAAATATTTTTTTCCAAACTGAATATAATCGAGTCCAAAATTGTATATAATCGAATCACATATAATCGAGTCTGTATATAATCGAATCCGACCTGTACTGTATTCTATTAGTCAAATCATTTCATTTGATACCAATATTGAGGGGATTGCAAAAAATACATAGTCGACCATTTTGTAACGGCGACCTTCCGAATTTATGTTGTTCATAGTGTAGTGTATTCTCCAAATCAAACTATTCAGCCATTTTTTTGCGGCGGCCAAATTGAATTTTCCAGGATCATGGAATACGCAGTTTTATGATGATAGTAGAATTAAATGTATGTTCCAAATTTCAGATCAATAATTTAACAGGAACGGGGTAAATTTTCTATTAATGTAGGACAACCCAACAAACATTCAAACATACATAGAAACAGGTCAAGCTGAATGAAACCGTTCAAAAAGTAATTAGTTGTTTGAGGACTGCGGCCATTTCGAAATTGGATTTTTCATTATCTGCTATGTTCTACTAGTCGAGAACTTGAACTTTCTTTTGATACATTTTTGGGCATTTTTCATAAATAACTCTGTGTTCTACTAGTCAAGCCCTTTCATTTGATACCCATATTGATGGGGTTGTGATACAAATATATATGGCGCCATCTTGCGGTGGGACCATTTTGGATCTGCATTTTCATAAATAACTGTGTTCTACTAGTCAAGCCTTTTCTTTTGATACCCATATTAGCTATTCAATATAGAATTATTATACAAATTATTCAAAATTTCCGATAATCAAAAATAAAATACTCCGGATAATCGAGTCTAAAATTCCGGATAATCGAGTCCGACCTGTACTACTACAATGGCTCCCTTCCACCTTCACCTTAAGCACACCGAAAATTTTACCCACTTGAGAGTTTTCGAGAATGCGATTCCCGACTTAAATTGGAGGTAAAAATTACGCCAAGATTGGTCAATTTGTTTATAAATAGGATTGGTTCGTTATTGATAGCTAGCACAGGTAAATCACCATCCGGAAGAGCTGTGTACAAATGAAAAGTTCAAACGTGACATGACGACCGTTATATTGTGATGAAGAACTTGAAGGTTATAACAACGCCTACTATGCAGGAATTAACTAGCCCGAGAGGCTGCAAATCTCCGAGACGAAGATATTTAAAAAAAACACCAGATACATCAAACGAGAAGTGCGTAAAGTGTGAATGCCTTTCGCTGCTAGATCTCGTCTTTTATGCAATTTTGACTGGCTAATAAATAACAAGGGGTGGAACTTGCGATGCAGTTTTCGTTTATTTGCAAAGACACTTAGCAATTTGTAGCGATTTGCGCCGATACGATTTGCCCGATACGAAATTCTCTCAATTGAGTGGAGGAGCCGCTGTCACTTGACTGTTTCATTGGTCATGATGATAATGGTTTGAATAATAGAAGCTTGAAATGGTCGATTTGGAAAATTCAAATTTGAGGTGACTTCAAACTCGGAGAGTAAAATGTTTAGCATCAGCAAAAAACTAACATAAATTATACTCGGCCTTCAGAAGTATGTGATATGTGTACCACACATCAGGAGAAAATGAAACACATACGCATATTCCGATGCACAGTCCTGTATTCTACAGAGTGCAGTGCATTGGATGTGAGAGAAAAGATTGTGTTTGCGAATCGACCAATCATAACGCGGAATTTTCATTGTGATACTGCTTGAGATTTTTCGATTGTTGGTATTTAATTTCATAGAATATATTGTTTTATTCATTGGTATGCCCAAATTGATTGATGTAAAAATCTCGTCAATCCATCAAGAGATTACTGATCAATAATTGTGAGTACAAGAGAAAGCTTGTGTCCTCGATTTCGACCATTCAGAACGCGAGATTTCCGTTCGGATGAAGGTTGAGATTTTTCAATTCTTCACTAGTTTGTTTCATGATATCAAAATGCCAAATTGTTTTATGGCTGTCAAAAAAGTCCTGCGGTATTTTTTTTGAATTTTCATTTGTTCATAAAATTAGTTACAATCATCTGTTTTAAGTCAAATATGCGCCGTTTTGTTCGATGACTTGTTCCCAACGAGATGCCAACTTCATAATACCCCTGTTATAGAAGCTCGCTTCCTTATTGGCAAAAAACTCGGATAGCCAATTTTCACAGGCCTCTTTTGTGGCAAACTTCCGACTACCTTGCTCGTTCGCCATGGACAAAAACAGGTGGTAGTCACTTGGTGCAAGGTCCGGACTATACGGCGGATGCAAAAGAACCTCCCATCCGAGCTCCCGGAGCTTCTGGCGCGTCACCAAAGAAGTGTGTGGCCTGTGTCCTGATGGAAGACAATGCGGCCTCTGTTTATCAAAGATGGCCTCTTCTTCATGAGTGCTACCTTCAAGCGGTCCAGTTGTTGGCAGTACAGGTCCGGATTGAGCGTTTGGCCATAGGGAAGCAGCTCATAGTAGATTATTCCCTGACAATCCCACCAAACACACAGCAGAACCTTCCTGGCCGTTAATGAGGGCTTGGCCACCGTCTGAGCCGCTTCAGCGGGCTTCGACCACGACCGTTTGCGCTTCACGTTGTCGTAAGTGACCCACTTTTCATCGCCAGTCACCATCCGCTTCAGAAACGGGTCGGTTTTGTTGCGATTCAGCAGCGATTCACATGCGTCGATATGGTCAAAGATGTTTTTTTGCGTCAACGTGTGTGGCACCCATACATCGAGCTTCTTTGTGAATCCAAGCTTCTTCAAATGGTTAATAACGGTATGATGACTTATCCCCAGCTCTTGGCCGATGCTACGGCTGCTACTATGCCGGTCTTTCTCGGCTAATTCAGCGATTTTGTCGCAATTTTCGACGACAGGCCTTCCGGAGCGTGGCGCATCTTCGACGACCTCTACACCAGAACTAAAACGTTGAAACCATCGTTGTGCGGTGGAAATGGAACATGTATCGGGCACAAATTTTATTGGCAGCTTGAGATGCATTTTAGCCTTTGTCATAGTAGTACTGTAAAATATGTCGGATTTTCTCTTTATTTTGCTCCATATTTGCGACACTATAACTAACGAACGACTTAACCAAACAAAACAATGTCAAGGACTATATTATAGCGCGCAAAAATACATTCCAACAAGCTATAGTATGACTCGATACAATGAATACAACTAGAACTACGCGCTTACAACGACACCTCGCGGAAATACCGCAGGACTTTTTTGACAGCCTAATATATTGTTTTCTTCAATGTAATAAATTGCTATAGAGTGTCAAAATCGATTGACGCAAAAATATTATCAATCCACGACCAATCCATGACTGAGTCATCAGCGTTCGAAATTGGACAATTTTCCCGATGTGATCGATTTTAATTTTTCAATTTGTACCTTTATTATGTTTTTGAGAAACGTAATCCTACGTCAAAAATGCTATTCTACCATATTCTAGATTTGTTTCAATTTATTTTAGAACATTCAATCATTTTTCCTTTTGTCCCTCTTTCTGAATTGCCGGCCGTTCACACCTTAGCGATAGCGAGGTGTTCTTTAGGGTTTCTTGCGCTCCACATTCGACCCATAACTCAAACTATTTAGAGACGAATATTGTGTCAAAGAGTCACCACCGACGGCACGACGGTTTGTTACAACCGATGCTGTCTACAAATCACATGAAAGAGGAGATGAGTGGGCAGGAACAAGTCGCTCACTGCTGTGTTATAATAATTCTAAGCAAACAAACAACCATGGTCGTCTCTTTCCGGGAGAGCTGTTGAATATGTAGCACAACACAAAACTTGATTTGAGCAGCAAATATTCTTCAACGGTGCATCTTCTGTTGGATTAAAAAAAATGAAATTCATTGATCATCTCACACATTCTGAACACTGTGATCCCATGTTGCTGCTTAGTAACGTTTTCGTTCTCATCTGTTCAATTTCTATCATCCATTGTGATTTTCGCGATCGCGCCCATACTGGCCCAACCTGAACGCGGGATGCTGCGGCCCAGATGTTGTTTAGAGATAGCGCAAATGCTAATAAAAGAATGCGCACCGAACTTCATCACAAGAAGCAAACACAACACAACACAATATCCAAGCTAATTTCTCTTCGAGTGCCTCCCCCAATGGTAGGATGAGAGAGTGTGAAACAAATGAGGGAGAGGGGGAACACGTCGCGTTCTCGAACATGTCGACTGAAGGAAACTCGGCGTCAATGTCTACGACGAATGGGCGTCGGTGGAAAAAGCGCGGAAAAGCGCCAACTCTCGCACTGGGGGATTGGAGGAAGGGACATTGGTTCTAGTGGAAACTGTCGGGTTTTGTCTTTGAGCGGTTGCAGTACACGGTCAGTCAGTTCGTTGATGAGTCAACAGCGCGCACAACCGGGGTTCAATACGTCAACGTGTTACATTTATCCGCGGTGGGTGGTAGGCGCTAGTTCACCGCGTGTATGCTGCCCAGGTGCAACAGGTCGGCGTTGTTTTTGTTGATCAACAATCGGTGGCGGTTACAAGTGTTTGTGTGTAATTGATTAGCAGAGTTTTAGTACCGTACCAATTGCCGGACGCGAATCCCTCGCACAAGCTATTTATGTCACATCTCCCCAAAATGCAATATCGAAATGAAAAGTGATATGTTTTCATAATTTCTGTGTTTACATAGTGGCTCGTCTGATTGCTGCGAGCGTTGGCGAGAAGAGTGACATTTTATTCGGGTACACTTTCATGATGATGATCGTTAGAAGGAACCTCGATGATCATTAGTCGCGCGAAGTGTAACTGTGCATATGAAGTGAAAAAAAATGATGAAAATTTGATGTATTTTGTATTTTTAGATTGATTGTGCGGCACAAGTTAATTCATTAAATACGGCGGGAACTAATTTATGGCCGATAAAAAGGTGAATTATAACCCACCTAGTAAACTGCGAGCACCGATGGTGAACACAAACATCGAGAGGAGAAAATAGTGAAAATTTAGTGTGAATATTGTGTGATATGGAGGCGTGTGGTTATTCGTGAAGTTTAACGGTGTTCGTAAAGCTGGTGCATACCGACGAGGAGAAGTGATGGATAGGACATGTTACGGCAAGTGGGACCCGGGAGCACGACAGCCCTACCGATGTGCGCTACGAGAGCGGGGGATTGCCCCCGGATGTAAGTTGAACATGATTGTTTGATGTTAACACCTGATCTAGATTATTACAGACATTGTAACGAGCTAATTGGTTGAACGAGGCACGCGCTCGGTGGATATTCGATCAATGACAAGTTTATCGCTATCGGAAGGCAACTAACTGAAGTGCATTTTTGTACCACAAAGACGAACATTTTCTTTCATTTTATGCCGCTTGAGATACTAACGACCATTTATTAAATTTATTTATTCATTTTCGTTAAACAAATGTAGACTACATACTTATATATTAATTTTACAATGTTTTCTTAAGTTTAATATTATTCCTACGGTACATGTTTCTTTTTAGCTGTTTTTTATTCATTGTTGTGTCAATTAATTCGCAGTGCTGATTGTATATATGCATCATGTTTGCATAATTTGTTCTGGATGCTTTGGTTAGAAACAAATTGCGTGTTCTTAGTTGACGCCCAGGTACATATAAATTTAATTTTTCTAGTAATTCAGCTGATTGTACTCTTTGCGAAATTAGATCATTACCAAAAGAAACCATTGCAAATTTAAGGCGTTCTTTTAGTGCTTGGATGTTTATGAGCATGCAGCGTGCTTCATATGAAGGAAGTGAAATGAGGTCCAGTTCAACTTTCGGAGTGCAAATAAGAGAAACTGTTTCTGGACTGACTCAATGCGTTCTTCATGTACGACCATATACGGGTTCAAAATGATGTTACAGTATTCCAGAATGGACCTTACATATGTGATATACAAAAGCTTCATTGTGTATGAGTCCTGGAAGTTATGTGAGAAGCGCTTGACAAAGCATAACACACTATTTGCCTTATTGATTACAGAGTTGTAGTGTTCTATGAATGTGAGTTTACAGTCCAGAGCGATGCCTAGATCTCTCAATCTTTCACATTTTTCTACATTTTGTTTTCCAAGACGTATTACAATATTTGGTACATGATTTGTTCTGCTAAATGTTTATTTTTTTTTAAGTACATTTATACGCTTGAGAACGAAGGCGATGCCATTAACGTACAGAATGAAAAGAAGAGGACCAAGATAAGAGTCTTGTGGGACTCCCGAAGAGACTTTTATTGGATTTGAGAGAGAATTTTGAAAATGAACAATTTGTTCACGATTTGTTAGATAAGAATTGAGCCAGTTTAAAAGTCCTTGTTCCATTATTTAATGATACTAAAAAAGATTGTTTCCATTGTTCTGGGAATATTCCAGTTTGTAGTGACGTATTGAAAATGCATATAAGGGAGTTCATTAGCCAGGTTCTTCAGAAATAGTGGTGCTATTCCGTCAGGTCCTGGTCCTTTCGTTCCATCTCATTTCTTTAATGCATGGCATATTTCTTGTTGTGAAAGATAGTTTACCCATATGGCATTTGGATGTTCCGGTAAAAATGAAAAGTAGTCCAGATCGGAATTCTTCGGAAAATGTAATATATACTTCCTGAAAGGAATTTGCAAAGAGATTACAAATTTCGTTGGAAGAATGCCCTACATCTTCATCGAGATGCATCTGCGATGGAAAGTTATAGCCTTTGAACATGGACTTTACGTAATTAAAGAATTTCTTCGGACATTATTTGACTTCTGTTTCGACCTTTCTAATATACTTTTCGTGTGCACTTTTAATGGTAAAATTTAGTTCTTGGGAAATATTCTGATATTCCAGCAAATTTTGATTACTTTTGTCTATTTTGTATTTTTTGTGTGTTTTTTTGTTTTCTATTCTTTAAATTTTGAGCGTTATACCAAATAGGATATTTGCTGGTTGAATTTCTTAGTTTTTTTTTCTTCGGCACAAATTCTGATATTATGTTGTTCAGAATTTCGTGAAGAATATGTACGGATAAGTTGACATCTCGTTCGCTGTTTAATAAAGTATGCCATTCTATGGCTTGTAGGCTACATTTAATTGCTTCAAAATTCGTCTTGTTGTATTCCGGTACTTCTTCGTACTCCCAGTCGATGGGCAACTGTCTGTTATGTACAAAGATTGAGTATTCAACTGCTCTGTGAAATTTTTCATTTTTCCAAAGAGGAGTCTTGGACTTATTCACTCAAAAGTCGTCGGTTCTGTTAGTAAATAATAGGTCTAAATAATAATTTTGGGAATTTTTTGCGTGATTCATTTGATTAAAACCGAGATGTGCAATTTCGTTAAATACATAATGAAGGGTTTCATTTTTCCCGACGACTGGAAGTAGAATGCATTCATTATCGTTATCGGGAATGAAGCCTACTTTATTTTGATTGAAGTTGGCATAGATATGCAATTTCACTTCTGGTTCTAGTTTTTATGTAATTCGATTTGCCGTTTGAACAAATAATTCATACGACTTTTTATTTGCACGTTCGGGTCAGAAATACACATGTGTACTTCGCCAGCTATAGATACTTTTACCCAAACTTGTTCAAATTCTTTATGTTTTTCGGTTATAAGTTTTACAGTTTCAGTTGCAAGAATAACATTGAAAGAAGTGGGTAAAAGATTTTGATAAATTTCTTACATTTTTGCTGGGCTTTTCATGCGATTGCAATTTTGACAATTTATCAAAATTTTTACTATTTTTTCGACTAGTTTTTCGACTACTTATTCCCTGTAAAGGGCGCGTCAGCGTCGTTGAAAATTTTGCTTCCCTAGCATGTTGTAGCCGTTGCGTACGTTCACTGGAAAGGAATGCGTGAAATTCCCAGTTCTTCGTGCATTTACAGGAAAATTTCACGCAAAGGTTTGTGTCTGTTGGTAGACCTTCAGCTGCATGCAGCAGCATTACAGATGCACTAGTTCTTGTTTTTCCACGAATACAAACAGCCGTTGTCGTGGCCGTGGAGGAAGGAAAGATACGTCCTCACTGTGTCCATTATTCTAGAGTCCCGTAGGCGTGCCTTCAAAAAGCGTCTGTCGCCGGCTGCCGATTGTTCCGTAAGTCTTACTATAGGAGGTCAAATTGGGTCCAGAAGAGGAGATACTTCTCCAGGAGCTGAATTCGGTTCCACGAGTGTTGGCGGAATGGAATTTGCATTTGACGTTGATTGCATATTGTTGTAATGCGGCTGGTTTTCTGCTCGGATTTTCTTCCAAATCAATATCAGTTTTGAAAATCTGAATTTTTTCTATGTAGGATTCGTCTCTCAAGTACAAATTGAAAAACAAATTGTCGGTCAATTGTCCAATTTCTTAATGGATTCACGAGATTTTTACACCAATCGATTTGGATATTCCCTGACAATCATTGCCAAATTGGCTAAACTTTATATATAGAGATGAAATGAGACCTTATTTCCAATATACTGCGATTACGGAGTATCGTGTTCTAGATATTTCAAACCAACATTCAATGAAAATCTTAACATATTCCTACTCCAACTATGCGGTCATGTCTCGAACAAAACACTCCAACTTTTTAAATAACATATCGAAAAATCCGGAAGGTGTGTATTTCCTTCATTGACATTGAACATTTCATTTGTTTTATTTTATGATAGGGTATTTTTGGTCTCGAAATTAAAAAAAACATTTGGTGCGCAGTCGAAATCCTGACACTCAAGCACTAACGATGCTAACTTCAACTACTAAAAAATATTGACATATAACATGAAAAATTACCGTTTCTATAGAATCAGAGGGCTTTCGTGTGAGTTATGAATCACATAATTCCACAAAATCATGTTATATTTGTTCAAAATTTTTTCATTTCTTCAACGCGGTTTTTTTACGAGGTACGTATTACGCGGGGGTAAAATAAAAAAAAACTGGGTGAATATACGAGTAATTTATTTTCTGTGACTGTCGCGGGGCTTGTTTCGTTCTGAATATTCAAGATGGATTTATCAAAAGTAAATACCAAAATTCAATAATTTCAGGAAATTTTTCATCTTTGTTAAATGAGTCTGTCTTCCACGTGATGTTCAATTTTTGACGTAGAACTACGTGTTTGATTCCTATATTGAACCTACGAAAAATGTAACGAAAAATTGAGGGATTTCAAATGCATATTAAGTAAAATCGTTATTGCTGCATATGTTATATTATATACCATTAGAAACGAAATACATTCAGCTTTTTTTTTTATCATAACACAAACAGTAAAGATAGTAAAACAAGTAACAATCTAACAAATAAAAAGGGTATGTTTTTTAGATTTAGTCGCTGCTCTCGCTGTGGGGGAAGAACAACAAACAACATGTTTGCATACAATGCGGGTATCAATCTATATGATAGAGATGGACAAACTGTTCATAAACGATACGAAAGAACTAGTTCGCCAAGAAATTGAACGAACGGTCGTTCATTTTCAAAAAAACCGTATTTAGCAATACGAATGAACGAACTTTTCGGGAACGAATGAAGTGCAGCTGAACTAAAAGCATTTTCAATTCATTTGTTATATTTATACATTCTGTTTATCGGAAATGAATCTATGCCTATTATTTTTCTATATTTCTGCCTATGTTTATTGGTTTCCAGCTAACATTCAATGTTGTTCTTTATACCATTATTGTTACCGCGAAAGAGCGGAAGTACGGTTCAAAAGAACTGGTTCACTTAGGTGAACGATTAGCGACTGAGCGGTTTATCAAAGTGAACTTCTTTGTCAATCTCTGCTCTGTGGTCTGAATCTCCTATTCGTTTTTACATGAGGACAATGTAATTCGATGTATATTAAGAACTATTCAACATTGACCGTTAGCAAGTACTCAGAATTAGGATGGAAAGATGAAAAGGAAGATCGCTATACTCTTCGACGAGTGCCTGAAAGCTCTAGAGATCCTATCAAGAGGTATTTATTTAGCCGTTTACACTATTTAATCGACAATTACACTTCTAATCGACCCCGTTGAATTTACCTCAAAACTCATCATTATAATATCAAATTATTTTCAGAAGGAGGCACTCACTACCAAGGGATACCGTTGCTATATCAACTGGCGATGTAGTTGTTACGACCCACCACAGGCACTGTTCCAGACAAGGATAATACCGACGAGGCAACGAAGGAATAAATTATATATTTTTTTATATTGCACTGTAGTTTTAGCTAATTAGACTTAAGTTAATAATTATGTAGTTATAATATATTCAAATAGTTTTAAAATGTATTGCTTGATGGTGGCTCTTTATCCACTTGAGCCTAATTAAATCAATAAAGGAAAAAAAATATTTTCAGACGCAATTCTCGTTTAAGATTTTTCAACCACTTGCAAATAACATGTTTCTCCGTTACATTGAATAAATGTTTGATACAGAAAATATGATAGAATAAAGACAGACCCTCCCCTCTCCTCCCCTTAGAGAGGGGGGAGTAGTGTCTATTCATCATAGAAACGTTTCGTACTCCCCTAAAATATTCATATGCAAAATTTGGCTCAATTTGCTTGATTAGTTTTCAAGTTATGCAGAATTTTTTTTTTCATTTGTATGACAGCCCACCCTAAGAGAGGGGGGATGAGTGTCAAACCACCATAAAAACATTTATTGCATCCTAAAACCTCCACAATATCTGCAAAACTCGCGAACTAAATAGGTCTCGAGTTTTGCAGAAATTTGTGTTTCATTTGTATGGGAGACCCCGTTAGAGAGGGGGGAGTGTCGAACCACCTTAGAAATGTTTCTTCCCTATAAAACCTCCACATGCCAAATCTAGTTCCGTTCATTTGTATGGCAGCCCCCCTCCCCCTCAGAGAGACGGGAGGAGTGTCTATTCGCCATAGAAACGTTTTATGTCCTCTTAAACCTTCGCAGGCCAAATTTGGTATATTCTAGATTAGTTTTCGAGTCATGTAGAACTTTGTCTTTCATTTGTATGGCAGCTCCCCCTTAGAAGGGGGTGGAGTGTCTACCCACCGTGAAAACATTTATTGCGCCCTAAAACCTCCATATACCTGATTTGGTTTCGTTTGCTTGATTGATTCTCGAGTAATGCAGAAATTTGTGTTTCATTTGTACGGCAGACCCCCCCCCCCTTAAGAGAGGAAATATTGTATGGCAGCTCTCCCTTAGAGAGGGGGTGGAGTGTCTAACTATCATAGAAGCATTTATTGAATCATAAAACCTCCATATGCCTAATTTGGTTTCATTTGCTTGATTAATTCTCGAGTAATGCAGAAATTTGTGTTTCATTTGTTTTGAAGCCCCCCCTAAAGAGGGGGGAGGGGTCTCAAACTATCATGAAAACCTTCCCTGGCCCCAAAAGCTAGGGATCGAAGCATAGGAAGCATAGACCAGCAAAACCAAAGCTTCAACTTTTGGGTAAACCGATCACTCATGCTATGTCATTCAAGTATCTTGGGGTCTGGTTCGACTCTAAATGTACTTGGGGGGCCCATATTAGGTATCTGAGTAAAAATTGTCAACAAAGAATAAACTTTCTCCGTACAATTACCGGCACCTGGTGGGGAGCCCATCCCGAAGATCTTATAATGTTGTATCGAACAACTATTCTCTCAGTGATGGAGTATGGCAGTTTCTGTTTTCAATCAGCTGCCAAAACACACCTCATTAAACTCGAGCGAATTCAGTATCTTTGTCTCCGTATCGCGTTGGGATGTATGCCCTCAACGCATACCATGAGTCTCGAGGTTTTGGCAGGCGTACTCTCACTAAAAGTTCGCTTCAATTTATTATCTCTTCGGTTCTTCATTCGGGGTAAGGTCATGAACCCATTGGTGATCGGAAATTTTGAGCAGCTGATCGAGTTAAATTTTCACTCCGGATTCATGAGCTCATATCATGAATTCATCTCCATGCAGGTTGATCCTTCTCCGTATATTCCCAACCGTGTTTGTTTTCTTGACTACATCAATTCCTCTGTACATTTTGATCTGTTCATGAAGGAGAAAATCCATGAAATTCCAGATTATCTTCGATCGGGGATCGCTCTTACGACCTTCAATGCAAAGTATGGGCGTATCAATTGTGATAATATGTACTTTACTGATGGGTCCTCTATGAATGAGTTCACAGGATTTGGAGTGTTCAACGAATTTTTTAGCACCTCCCACAGTCTTCAGAATCCTTGCTCAGTGTATATTGCTGAATTGGCAGCAATTCACTGGGCGCTGGACAGCGTCGCCTCACGACCTGTTGAACACTATTACATTATAACGGATAGTCTTAGCTCTGTCGAAGCTATCCTTTCAGTGAGGCCGGAAAAGCACTCGCCGTATTTCCTTGAGAAAATACGAGAAATTTTGAGTGCTTTATCCAGACGCTGTTATGTCATTACCTTTGTCTGGGTCCCTTCACATTGCTCAATTCCGGGTAATGAGAGGGCTGATTATTAGCAAAGGTAGGTGCGATTGTAGGCGACATTTATCAGCGTCAAATCGCCTTCAATGAATTTTATTCTTTAGTCCGTAAAAATACAATCGCTAACTGGCAACGCAAGTGGAACGAAGATGAATTGGGCCGGTGGTTTCACTCGATTATCCCTAACGTTAGCCTTAAACCATGGTTCCAAAAGTCTGGACTTGAGTCGGGACTTTATTCGCACCTTCTCTCGGCTCATGTCCAATCACTGTTCGTTAGATGCGCTACTCTTTCGTATTAAGGTAATATTATATTATCAGGCACGTAGCGTAACCGGCACGGCACGTTTCATGCAAGACAAATATTATTGCGTGAGTTTCAAATGTGTATGCGTATATATAGCGGAACGGCTCCGGGCATACACAGCACGCTTCAGACAAATGCATGAAGGAATTCTCGAAAAGAATATTTTGCCGGTGCCGGGCACGAACTACATGGGCGAGTAGCACCATACATACAAACCCAACGTCGAAGTTCGTGGTGTGGGTGCGTTCGTCGCTCTTCGGTACGACATCGGTTCAATCACCAGTAGCATTTCTCCGCTCCGTCTGCGCTGCCGATCCGTACAGAGAAGTTGCTATGCCTGATGATATGAATACATCATGTATTTGTCTGCCGGTGTCGGTACGTGCCTGATAATATAAAACGGCCTTTAATCTCGCCGACAGCAATATCTGTGTTTGTGGCCAAGGTTACCACGACATCGAACACGTTGTTGGTCGTGCGAGGGAAATGTTGTTGCCAGATCGAATTTAGAAAACTCTCTTCGGGCCACAGGAAGGCAGCCCAATGTGCCGGTGAGAGATGTGTTGGCTCGGCTAGATTTTGATTACATGGTCCAAATATATGTTTTCCTTAAAACTATCGATCTTCGAGTGTGATTGTTCTTACATCCTTTTCCCCTCCTTTTCGTACTTCGCGAGCTATCGATTCCCTTCTAACTAACATGAGAATAAGTTAAATTGTTAATACATATTAGATGTGACGATAGTTTTAAGAATTCAGTGTGATGTGTGAGTATTAATGTGAATGTAAGTGTTAGTTTGAACATTGTTACAATCTCCTTACATCCCATACTTTTCCTAAGGAAAATGTGTCACCCTTCTAAACTCGAGTCGACCGCGAGTAATCGGCTGCCTATTTTATTAACCGTAGAATTAAGAAAACATGTTAATAGTAAATATATAGTTAAGAGTTTGGCTTCTTTAAACCTGTGTAACTGAGCCTGTACAAATAAACAATTAACAAAAAAAAAACATCGCCGAGGCAATCTACAATCTAAGTTTAAGAATGCGCTCTAAGATGATAGCTTTGTATCGTATTCAGCTGAGCTGAATAAATGAAACATAAAACGTTGATTTATATTTCTGTAGGGAAGAGTTTATTAGTAAAGATATTTATGTAAATTTATGAACATCGATTCAAAAAAAAAAACCCAGAGAATTCCAGTTCATATAGTGGTTTTTCTAGGATCACCATTTAAAGCTTAATAAGTTAAATTTGTTTTCTATAAGTCAAATCATTTCATTCGATACCGATATTGAGGGGATTACAAAACAGAACACATACACCTTTTTGAATTTATGTTGTTCATAATGTAGTGTGTTCTCCAAGTCAAGCCATTCAGCCATTTTTTACCGGCGGCGGATTTTTCAAGATAACGGAATACACAGTATTATAATGACAGCAGAGATAAAGGTTTATTCCAAATTTCAGATCAATAAATAAAAAGAAACGGGGTCAATTTTTTATTAATGTCGGACAACCATACAGACATACAAACATACATACAAACAGGTCAAGTTGAATGAAACCGTTTAAAAAAGAAATTGGCTATTTTGTTAAAGCGGCCATCGTGGATTTGAATTTTCCTAAATATCTGTGATCTACTGGCCTTCACTTGATAATCATTTTGATGGGGTTTGTTTTGAGAAAATATGTTATCCGCCATTTTGTGGTGGTAGCCATCTTGGATTTGTTTTTTTTATAAATAACTGAGTTCTATATTCCTTCAGATTGCTGTCGCATTCGTATATTTGTTACATTCGGGAAAGCGAAATTTGGGTGAACGGAATTCGAGTAAATGTTACATGTTGCAATCATCATTCTTGCATTTCACATTTTTGATAAAATTTGTTTTTACAAGGAATCGAAGAAAAAGTTTACAAAACAATCAACCTTATTTATTTTTTTTTTATCCGTATTATAGTGATTTTCAACTCATTTGGCTGGTTCGTCACTTTTACTTCCATTTTTTGGAAGAATGTCGGGAGTGAGAATTGAACTCGTGACCTTCAGCGTGAGAGGCATGGATGTTACCACTACGCCCTATCGCCTCCACAATCAACCTTATGTGTATATTCATGAGATAAATTTGAAAATCTCTAGTTGATCAACATATGTTATATTCTTTGTTATTATAATGATTAGCAGTGCAATAAGATAATGCACCGTTGATACAATTTTATAATTCATCCAATTATCATATCCAATCATTTTTTTTGCTATAAAATTTCTTTCTCACAATCATCTCATAAGGGTATTTTATATAATAGGTACTTCTCCAAATTTAGTTGACTTCGTTAGAATGGGTTGTAAGAAAACGACAGAAAAATACGGTTTCCTATTCGTGCCTGTCTGAAAGTTGTAGAATGTAAAACAAAGTTATATGTCATGTTTTACTAACTGTTAATGCCCCGCCTTAAGCATACCTGGCTTACACTTGTCATGTTTCTCGTGTGAAACAGACGGCTAACATGTGGTATGTTTCCATCACGTATGAGATGATTACGATGTATGCAACACGCCAGTCTAAGTTATGTTGCTCTCAATACAGACAGTTGCATTCTAAGACGAAAGCAGAATTCGACTCGGATGCTCACCAACAGATAGCGTGACGCTTAACTAAATTCTCTTGAGCTTTCAATTTCGAGTCGAATCGTCGTGTCTTTTTCTCGCGGACGCGAACTTATACTAATTGATTATATTGATTTGCCGGCTGATGGATAGTTTTGTAACTTAACATTCAATTATGGGTTGGATGTGGGAACGCGCTAAGAAAACAAAAAACATCAGGCTGCCCTCGTTTGGCGCGCGCGTATCACAACTTCCGCGGGCGGGCGGAAGCACACCTCCGCAGCAGCAGCAACAACAACAGCGCTTGTTTGAATATCTGTCAGGTTTACGCCAATGGATCAATAATATTGGTTTGTTTATGTCACGATGACATCATCCCGCGGTGTGGCGGTGACCGGAGAATGCAAATAAATATGTGATACGTGTGGTCTCCGTTGCCACGCTTGGAATCCTTGAATACAGGCTCATTGATTGTGGTCGACTGTCAGTCGCTTATCACTTAGGCGTCTTCAATAAGTCAACCGGTGCGAACTCTCTGAAGTGTCCTGATTGCATGCTGCATTATTCGCGAAATCGCAATAAATGTCGTCGATCTTCGACGAAGATTTACGTATGCAGTTTGTCATTTCTTTTCTTTTCTCTTTGCTTCTCTCCACCTACGTTTCGGAACAGTCGCGCTCTCTCTAGACCACTGTGTTCAGGTTTCTATTTGATATTCGCGACCTTACACACATATTGCCGTGTGAGCGGCGAAGATTTGCACGGACGGTGTTTCTTGCTGTGAAAAATGTTGAAAAAATAATAAATTTTCAATCGTGTTGAAATCGTTCAAAAGATATATTGATTCATTTAGGGAGAAAAATAATGTTTGAAATGAAATTTGTTTTGGGATTTATGTAGATTTTTATGGTAATGATATTGAAACATATGCCAGTCATACGACCCAAAGAATAAGCCAATACGGAGAAGATTGCACAGTCATTATTTGTCAAGTTTACCATCTGTATATCTCATTTGCAAAACTTCTTTGCTCTTTTGCACCGCGCAAAAAAGTTGAAAAAACTTCGCGTAAACTTCGAACAGTTTACCCATACACTGACAGAACTCCGTTCATATCATTTTGTCAATACTATTCACCAACGGACGCGGCGGCTTTTGGGGCACAATACTGATCTCGTGATTGCAAATCGATTTGGGGCCAATACAAACCCAACCAGCCAAGCGGTTCTCTGTTGCCGATCCTGGGCTGAGTTTCTTTCTTCTCGTAGGAGTTTTGTTCTCGATTTCGATTCGATCCGGCCCGATCTCCGAGCTGGAGAGCAGACACTCGCGAAGTGTATGTAAGCTCGCGGTCGTGATCGTGTCAGGAAGGGCAACAAACAGAAAAAAGGCAGAGGCAGCAGTAGCAACGCAACGCAGCGCAGTCAGTCATATGCAAAAATTCACCTCCGGCGCGCGGTGATTTTCATCAAATATCTCTCCTCCAGGTTGTGTGTTCGGTATTCGCTGCGGGGAGTGCAAATGGTTCATAAAAGGTGCTTCTTCTGGTGAAATTGAAGTGATCCACTGTGTTGGCAAGGTCGTAGTGAGTGGTGTTGGGGTGAATTATCGCCCGAGAAGATTACTATCGCCCTAGGTGTTGATCCTGACCGTCAAATTAGCCGAAAGTGTGTCATCGCACAGCGGGCCTGAGATCATCGGCGGATATTCCAACTAAGAGCTCCAACCAAATTTGCAGTTTGTTAAGTCCCTGATATCTGGAGCGGTCGGAAACATGTCTGGTAAGCATCTTATGCCGCCTGCAATATCGCTCATAATTTGTTATCGCCCTTCGATCACTTCATGGAAATATGAGTGACGTCACTGTCATGTTGCCTATTCGTTGTGAGCGCGCGAGTGTGTGTGATATTTGCATGTTTCATGGTGGGTTTTGTTTATGCTGCTCACGATGTTTATGTGGGGGAGAAGAAGGGTAGCGCCTTCGATTCCATTTCCCCGACCGTCCGATGCGAAATAGAGTGATATTTTTCGTGTTTTGTTTATCATCGAATCCGAAAAGGGGAGAGCGCCACTTTCAGTTGATTTTAGTTCGCGCTAGTCAGAGTAGCGAAAAAAGTGGAAATTTATTTTTGGATCTTTGGATCTTTTCCTTCCTCCGTGTATCGTGTACTACAGATGTTGTCGGGTTTGTAGATTGAACATAAAAAATGAAAACTCATTTAACAATATGTGCCGTACGAAAAAAATATTATTTTTGGTTATTTGTGTTTGGAATAACGATTAATCAGGGGTATCGTGGGGAACGATTTCCCATTAATGACTGAATGTAAACGAATCGAACCACACTCAGCATTCAAGTGTTTAAGTATGAAAGGTGCCCGTTATACTTTGTGTAGAATAATTCGAAACATCGTCCAGGGAATGAAAAATAAATCTTTGATATCGTTTTGTTAGGCCATGAACGGAATTCTTTATTTATTTATCCATTTATTTTTCAGGGTGTCAACTACCTTGAAATTGGGTTCTATCCCAGCTGGCGTCGTTGGGATTTTCTGAGGCGAAAAATCTCTGGTTACGTCTTCCTTCGGAGCGGAAGTAAAAGAAGTTGGCCCGGCTCATGAGTTGTTGAGTCTGATAGGTAGGAACAGGTGGAGTCGCCTCCCTGATGTCGGTGATTGGCACTAAAGTGGCGGAAATAGGCCGACGAAAAATAAGCGAAGATAAAAAAAAAAAAAAAAAAACTACCTTGAAAATCCTCGAAAATCCGGGAATATCAGGGATTTTCGTCACCAATCTGGAAAAATGAAATTCCGTCAATTAGAATTTTGATTATTTCAGTAATTAGAATATTTTAATGCCACCAAAAGCTGAGAAGGTCTAGGGCTTGATAAAATAATCTTTATGATAATGTTTGGCTTTGCCCTGTTTTCTAAATCTGAGCTCGATAAAACTTTTTAAGCTATACTTTGTTGTTGGATCCGACGAGTCTTTGAACAATACTACAAAAAGGCTGGCTCTGAATGTCAGATTTTGGGATGAAGAAGAGATGATGGTGGTAAATCGTTACATGACGTCAATGTTCTTGGGACGTTATCAAGAATCAGAGATCAACTTGCAGCTTTTAAATAATGTACGGGAATTGTATATTTGAACAAACTTCGATACAAATCGATGAACGGTACCAACGTGAAATGGTCATATAACGCGAGCTGCAACAGGACTTTCAATATGGAGAAGAAAACTCTTGAATTTGGGTAGCTTCGGATTACATATTTCACACGTTTCATCAATAGATTGATGGATACAAAAAAGCCGCCAAAATTTCACGACATCTTGACACATCTCGAAACTTCGTCTGGGATGCCGAGTACTGGTTTTAAAGCTCATGAAGCATAGATACATCCTTGATATTGCCGTCTTTGATTCTGATAGAAAAAAAAACTGCTGGAAAACGATTTGAGAAACTTTTGATTATTGACTCTATTGATCTTTTTGATATTTGACAGATCTTGAACTTATCAGTGGAGCTCCAGTAGACTTAGCACTGAAACAATATTGATAGCAACAAAAGCAACAAGTTTGCTCACTATGATCCGAAAAATGAACGACTGGAGCATTTTTGGAAAGGATAGGTTCATCAAACTTTTTACCAAAAATGGTCTTGTGTTTCTCGTGTGGAAACCCCAATGTTGAGAGGATTTTTCCATTAATACCATTTTTTTATCCCATTTTTTTATTTAAGGCTCATTAGCATTTTAGATGTAACAGAGCCGAATTTTTAATCGTGTACATGTCACATGGTTATCATATCTATAATTAGCACATTACACAGTTGTCATTCGCCAGTATTCTTTCTATACCATTACATATGGTACATTCACACAGTAGCCATTTAGGCGTAAGACTATTCTTTCTGTTCTTCCATTATCCAGTTGGACCACCGGACAGCGGAGACAGTTGATTGATCATTGTTGAGTTATTTATAGAACAGCAGCCCGATGTGTCTTGCAGAGCAGAGCAGTTGTATGGATGAATCGATCTTATTTCGACCGTGGATCGATCTCCATCGCTGATGATTGTTGCGTGGACGTAGTTATTCTGTAACAACACAAAGATGGTCAATGAGGGCCCTGAGTTTTGAGCTCACGATCGATCGCTTACTAAGCGAGACCCCCCATTAATACCATTGATAATTATTAATATGCTATGCGACAAGCTTATGATGGTATGCTTCCCTTTGCAAGAATAGCATCAATAAAAATGTTGAGCTAGTTAATTCAACGAATTCGAAATTCTCATTCTCTTTACCTAGAAGACAAGAAAGAAGCTTTTGCGTTAAATGAGTTAATTAATGAGTAAGTTAATGAAACGGCTACGAGAAGCAGAAGCAAAATTTATGGAGGTGAAACGAAGAAAACTTTGGAAAACACACAGAGAAGAGCCGAGAGATTGCAAGAAAAAGCATTTCGTTAAAATCGTAACCTATTCGTGAAATTGGTCCGAATCAAATTTTAAATGACTCATTCTGTGCTAGTGTTTTAGATCCCTTCAAGATAGCTTTGAACTACCTTATTGAATTCATTTTTTTATTCGTTAACGACACTTCTCGGTCGTCAATTCATTTATTGGAAGATTTTGTCAGAAGTTCTTAAATGTCATTGCTTAAGCTGACTAAATGTTTCAGAAATTACAGCTAAAGTACTAGTAGAGACCTTGATTACTATTCTACATCTGGATTTTTTTCTGAAAAATTACTGGATAATCAGGGAATATCAAGAATTTTTTTTTCGGATTTTCAGTCGACACCCTGTTTATCTATTTATTTATTTATTTATTTATTTTGTTTAATTAATTTATTTATTTCGTTTAATTAATTTATTTATTTATTCATTTATTCATTTATTCATTTATTTATTTATTTATTCATTTTCGTCAAACAAATGTAGACGATACAGTTTATATGTTACAATTTCTACGGCACATGTTTCTTTTTAGCTGTTTTTTATAACTTTTTTATTTGTATATCTCGAGAACTAATCAAGCAAATTGAACCAAATTTTACATAAATGCAATAAGCAAAAACTGTTTCTATAGTGGTTCGACACATCTATCTCCTCTCTAAGAGGAAGGGGGCTGCCATACAAATGAAACACAAACGTCTGCATAACTCGAGAAGAAATCAAGTAAATGGATCCAAATTCGAGATGGAAGGCTTTTTGGGTACGAGAAATGTTTAAATGATGGTATGACACTCCTCCCTCCTCTGGAATGGAGAGGGGATTCCGTAAAAATATTACACATAGTTCAACGAAACATATTCCAACCAAACATGACAATTGCAAATTTTTGGAAAACTCTGAAGGAAAATGGGAATATTCGGAAAATTCAATTCCCATATGTTATACAATTACATAGTGACAAGCGTTGTTAGTCAATTTGATGTTTGCGCTAACGAAATTGATCTTTGTTCGAAAGTGGAAATGGATTTTTAATGTTATAAAACGCACTCCTATATCTTCTTCTACCTAAATAAATAAAAATGAAATGGAACAAACTCGAGGAAGAAGTTGTCCAATTTAGTGCTGTCTTTATTCTATCATATTTTCTGTATCAAACATTTATTCCATGTAACGGAGAAACCTGTTATTTGCAAGTGGTAGAAATATCTTGAACGAGAATTGTGTCTGAAAATAATCTCATAATATAATGACGAGTTTTGGTAGAAGTACTAGGAATTTTATAGTTAAATGTAATTTTAAAGTGTCGATTAAAAGATCCATCAATGAACAGCTCTGTGAATGGACCCATGAACGCGTGCTTAGTAAGGAAGCGTGAATGTTTGAAGGTAAAATATATTTTGGACGGGACGAAGTTTGCCGGGTCAGCTAGTCATGTATAAAGGGTATTCAATTGCTGTGTGAAATTTTTCATTTTTCCAAAGAGGAGTCATGGACTCATTCACATAAAAGTCGTCGGTGATGTTAGTGAATAATAGGCCTAAATAATGATTTTAGGAATTTTTTACGTGATTTATTTGAATAAGACAGAGATCAAAAAGTCAAAAAAGCTATGAAAACCATTCGGAAAGTTGGATAATTTGAAAGTCATTTTTTAAGCAAATTTTGTACGGAAGTTGAAAAACTGGAAAGTAATTTTTTAACAAATTTGATGATTTGATATGAACAGTCAGCATCAGGTTTGATGCGTCTTAGTCTGCGTCAGATTTATATGTCAAAAAAGTTATGAAAACCATTCGGAAAGATGGAAAATTGAAAAAAAAATTAAGCAAATTTTGTATACCTAATTTTGTAAATAAAAATTATTTGATGTCCGTTCCTCACGATTTAACTCGAGAACGCAGCAACGGATTTCAACAGTCAGTATCAGGTTTGACGCATCTCAGTCTTCATCAGGTTTACATGCCTAAAAAGAAATAATATACCACGAATATAGATCACGTACAGAACAATAATTTCTGTAGGGACTTGAGTGTTCGAAATTATTTGAATGAAAATATCAATTGTTTGTGGGACGAAGTTCGCCGGGTCAGCTAGTTACAAATAAATTATCTTCGATTATTCCTTATCTATACTACAAATGTGAAATCATATTTTTTAAATTTTCTTTTCTGAGATTTTCTACCTGTCATATGAACAGTTTGAACAGGCGGACGAGAAAACAAAGAGTAAACGAGGACTAAGCGGAAAATAGAGCAAACAAGTGATGATATGAAGAGAATGAGTGATATAGAAATCAATATTGAATATTGATTAAAACAATGAACATAAAACAAAGAGAAATATAAAAAGACGAATGAAGAGGTTACAGAAAAGAGAAATAAAGAAAACATAGAAGATAAAACATGTGGGGAAATAGAAAATTGAAGAATATTGATTATATGAAGAAAATTTAGGGAGGACAACAAAGAAATGTATAAAACAGATGCGAGATATGAAGAGATATGGTAGGAGGGAGAAGAGTAAAATAAAGTATGCGATGGATAAAAGGAAAAACATAAAGAGGTGAAGTAATCAAATGAAATATAAAATGAGTTAAAAAAATAATACCCGAAGGAAATGGAGAAGAATGAATAAAAAAAAATGAGTAATGAGTGTATAGGAAAGAATGTTATAGCGAATTCGTTTTTGTTCAGTTTCAACCCCAGTGCCGCACTAACTGCTGTCAAAACGTTTTTTTATTCACTCAGTTTCGCACTCAGTATCGCACTAGTTCGCCCCGAAAGCTGTTAGTTTCGCACTGAGATGTTTCACGGGTTGGCACTCGGCTTCACTAATACATCTATACCGAACTGTCAAGTTCCGAGTATTGTTTTGGAAAATCTAAAAATAAAGATGAAAATGGAAAACCTGCTGCTCTTGCTTTTGTATTATTGGAATCGTAATCCAATTCGGATTCTGATTTTGAAGAATATATTTGTGTAGACGGCATTAAGCTCCGTGTGCTTTCATTGGGCTCTCCAAATCAAAATTATGAATGAAAATTTACTTTAACGTATCGAATATTTATTTTATGTGATGAAATAAGAGGGTTTTTTTCCAATATCGCAGAAACATTGAACGAAAACTGTGTCTAACGATGATTTTATTATAATAGTAATTATTTGTGGAACAAACAGGAAATGCATCGACAAATAGTTAAGTGAGTGTCAGGACTACATGTGTTACGTAATTAAGCAATATGAAGTAAAAATTTTCATTCAAACTTTTCAATTTTTACACTGCACTTGGCCCTTCTGATCTGATAGAGAATAATTTACCTCCCAAGCACTAATATCGCCACCAGACGTCGACACTGTACATTTGTCGTCGCAAATATAAACAAATCAGACTATATAACGCACACCAACAAACCACCGCATTCGTGAAACAGAAAACGTTTTTTTATTACAGAGTCAGTGTGGCACTGACTCAGTTTTAAAAACGAATTCGCTATTAAATGATATATAAGGGAGAGAGTACAATAGGTACACGGAAAAAGGGAAAAAAACCTAAAATATGCAATCTATATATATATATATATATAAAAATGGAGTGATGTCTGTCTGTCTGTCTGATTCTTATAGACTCGGAAACTACCGAACTGATCGGCATGAACATTGGTATGTAGGGGTTTTTGGGGCCGGGGAAGGTTTTCGTGATATTTTGAGACCCCTCCCCACTCTTTAAGGGGGGTGGCCATACAAATGAAACACAAATTTCTGCATTACTCGGAAATTAACCAAGCAAACGAAACCAAAGTTGGCATGTGAAAGTTTTAGGGTGCAATAAATGTTTCTATGATGGTTAGACAGTCCTTCCCCCATTCAAAGGGGGGGGGGCTGCCATACAAATGAAACACAAATTTCTGCATTACTCGAAAATTAATCAAGCAAATGAAACCAAATTTGGCATGTGGAGGTTTTAGGATGCAATAAATGTTTCTATGGTGTTAAGATACTCCTTCCCCCTCTCTTAGAGGGGGCTGCCGTACAAATGAAACACAAATTTTTGCATTACCCGAGAATTAATCAAGAAAATTAAACCAATTTAGGCATATGGAAACTTTAGGGTGCAATGAATGTTTCTATGGTGGTTAGATACCTCTCCCCCCTCTCTTAGGGGTGGCTGCCATACAAATAAAACACAAATTTCTGCATTACTCGAGAATTAATCAAGTAAATGGGCGGGACGAAGTTTGCCGGGTTAGCTAGTGGACAATAAAAAAGGAAAATTATATACTCATAAATAAGATAAAAAAAGTGAAAGAGAAGAAAGTAAGAAAGTAAAAGAAAAAAACTAAAAGAAAGGTGAAATACAGGTAGGGGGCGCATAAAAAAACCGCATAAAAAACCAACAAAACTTTACAAGTAACTTTAAAATATTGTTTTCGTTACACAATTTGGAAAATAAACTATTTATATGCGGTAAGTAGGAACCGTATAGAAACGTTCTACTACGAAAATTACTCAAATCCTGATGATACCAATTCTGATCACCAAGCGATTTCCTTTTGTGGGCGTTGCTGTGCTGTGTTTGTAGCTGCATGTCGGAGCTTGTTGCTATCAGAAATTATGTCATGCACAAGTATGGAAATAGATGGAATGAGGTTGGAAACAGCATAGGTGTGGAAACATTAGATGTAGATGTAGCTCTTTTCCTCTACCAGTTTCTTACTGACAACAAATACATTCATTCTGTAAAATATATACCGAGAATTAGTAATAATAAGAATTAGGCATAATAAAAGGCATCGGAGCCCGAAAAACGTCATTCAAGTTTGAAAGATCAACCCCGTGAATAAAATATCTCTCACTAGGTTGCTCGTCATATTTTGGTTAATGCTTTGAGCATGAGAAAAGTCGCAGCACGACTAGTGCCAAAAGAGCTGAATTTCTTTCAAAAATTTCATCGATGTTTCGATGACTGGATTGTTTATTGGAAAAAAGAAATATTGCTTCGGAAGAAGCCTGTTTTGAAGGCGATAAGATAAATTTAGATGAGAAACGAAGTATTTTCTTTGAAAACACCAATTCCCGGTATATTGCCAGTATTGACAAAGTGTACAACTTCCGAGCGCCTATTTTTGGCTCCCAGATTTCGCTTCATTGTTTTGTTTGGTTGCTTGCAAGGCACGGAAATTACGAGAGTCCCGAGTTTGCCATAATTGTTCTCAGTACATTCAGTCTCTGCTTCCGATCGTAAGTTCCACTATGACGCGTCCTCTGATTCATCTGAACTAAAGTTGTACGTTCACGGAAACGTTCCAGCACATCACACACGGTATATTCAGCTACTTTCAGCGATTTCGCGATTTTAGTACCTGACTAAGCCGAAGTTTTGATGTAGGTGTTAAAAATCAAATTTCTTCTCCCAGCTTCGATCCTGCACAACTTTTGGAAAATGAAACGGAGCAACGTGAAATTTTCACCGTCGAAAGATACAGGTTTTTCAAACAATTTGCTGTCGAAATATTTCAGATACGCCTTCTACGACTGTAAAATGAACAGTGGTTCTGGATTCTAACTGAATTAAACCTTACCCTCTTGAGATGTGTGAATGCTTATGTGGTCTCAGGTCTCTACAAATAATCAGTGGCTTAGAAAAAATAGCGCTCAAATAAGTCATGCAGTGGGAGGCAGCCGACTTTCGTCAGATAACATCAAATTAATATACCAAAATATTTTGTGAAAAAAATGGTGGTAGACGGACGAAATACTAATAAAAATAATGAATGAAATATCGAATTGCCGCAATTTGTGAAATTCATGCGAAATAAAGAAAAGATTGTATGGAGCGTGAGACCTGTAACTGAACAAAGCACATGTCGGATTAAATTCAAGTTTGAAAGATGTCGAAATTCCTAGCTATAATTTCCGAACCATGAAATGGACAATTTTGTACATATTTCATGTTTAACACCAACTTACCATTAATTTTAATCACAACCATTAGTCACTGAAAAGTGTTGTTCGACCTGTAGTGACTGTCAACACTTATTGCCAAAACAAATGACACTATAGAAAACTATGTTTTCAACGAGTCCAAAACCACTTTGGCATAAGTTTCATCACAACCACTACAGCGATAGTGTTTAGAAGCAGTAGCGAACGATCTTTTTTCGAGAATGTGATCGTGGTCTTCGTTGTTATGGTTTTCTCCATTCTGTGTCACCCACTGATGCAAATTCCTGCCGTCATGTCATGTGTGGGGTTCACTGTTCTGAAGTAGAAACAACACTGGCACTGGCTGCTCAGCTGACGTAATGCGTACCATTTCTGTCGCATCTCGTTCTTTATGGAAATGGTTATAATTTATTGACCACGGTGTCCCCGATTTCATTCACACCAAGGGAAGAAATTCCGCCGGTGTCGCGATGGTTCACAGATGATTTCGAATCCATAACATTTCGCTCTCTCTTTCTGATCGATGAGCCATTTCTTCGATTGCAACGCGATTGCGACGCGAATTGATTCATTCTGTCAATTAAAAAAACAGGTAACAGAAAGAAAACACTGCTAGCTTTGTGTTCCCAGCGTTGAGTGGTCATTCCAAATGCAAGAGAACCATTTTATTTCTGTCAAAGAAGCATCGATCCTCCGAACAGCATTCCAGCGTTTCAAATCAAACTCGGTAACGAACGGGCCGATGTTGGGCATACAAGGTCTGCAAGATATCTCTGGCACACATTTCCTTTCCTCCACAATTGGTAGATTGCTTTCTAAGCAGCCTAAGCAGAGTCTTGCACAGTTACTGCGTAAACTATCTGGATCACAGCCTTGAACTTCCGCCTGGAGCATGATGAGGGAAGACAGAAACACAACAAAAGTGGAACATTGAAAACACATCGGGCAGCATAAAGATCCGCTTTGTGGAGTGCAAGAGAAATATATGTCTCTCTTGTAGCGTCTCTAATGTTATACTAGTTGGACATGTGTTAGCGCTGGAGCAAGAATTCATTTCACTTTCATGTGCAGCATGAGCATCTGTTTTGCGTAACGCGTCGGAGCCATTGTGGCAAGTTCGTTCATAAAAAATGTTTGTAGTGGAAGTCGCCAACAGATGACATTAGGAATTATATCCAATAAGTATGTTGATTTTGTTAACCTATTAACGACCAAGCTGTAAAACTATTTTTTTTAACGAAAGTTTTAACGACAGTTATTATTTGTTCTTGATTTGTTTATGTTGTGTAGTTTCACGAAGCAACTGATTTATTGGTGATTCGTGATCCATCCTTGCTCTCGCGAGAACAATATACGATATTTGTGTTCTTATTGACTCCATCGAGCAAAATCCGAAACCAGTGTTTGCGATATTCAGCTTCCTTTGTATCGAGCAAAACTGCGATCTGCTAGCTGCAACGAGACTGTGACTTGAATAATGATGATCATGGTTTTAATTATTGAGACTTGAACATTTCTCAGTTCGTTCGCCTCTAACCTTGAAAAAGACCAATTTGGCAACCAAACTGAATTCCCGGCCTCGAGAAAGACCATTTGGAAAACCTCGGCGGAGCGGAGCTTACATTGCAATATTAGTGAAAATACATTGTCCGAAGAACGAACGCTGCATTTGCTATATCTATTTCATTAAAAAAAAAATCCCATATGTTCTACAATAACATCTTTGTTAGACCAGTTAGATTTCGTGTTTGTGGAATTAAGCATCGTGTTCCGTTGGTGTGAATCCAAAGCGGCAATAGATTCTCAGTGAAATAACGCGCTTTGAAAATAAAAATAATTAATGAAAAATTTCTTTTCTGTATCGAATATGTATTCCACGTAACGGAGAAACATGTTACTTGCAACTGAATCAAGAATCTATTAAATAAATTTATATTATAATGACCAGTTTTGGTAGAAGTGTAATAGAAAAATTATTATAAATAGTAATTGTGAAGGGCCAATCAGAAGATCAATCAATGGCGAGCTCTGCGAACGTTCGATTAGTAAGAAACAGTGAATTTTGAAAATAATTCATATCAAAACATTAATTTTGGGCGGGACGAAAAAAATAACGGGTCTGGGCCTAAGAGCACGGACGGGATCTTGACATAGGACTGTGATTGTGTGTAACAATTGCGTTTGAATTGAATTTTTTCATTGTTCAAAATCTGTAATTTTTTCTCTTTTGATTTTGATACATTTGATGATAGAAGCTCTGAAAAAACACCGTTCCCTATATGGTCTTGAATCCTTTTAACGGGTGAGATGAGATAACGTGGTAGAATCCGGAACCACATTCTGTCAAAAATGTACATAAAAATACCATTAAAGTCATTACTACCCTTTTCTTCTGTTTATTCAATTATGCGAAAGAAGACAAAGAGTCATCATGTATCATTTTTAAACATAAGTCTAAATAGATAAGATCTACATAAATATAAGTTTTAGTCAAATAAATTTATGATTACAGAAATATATTACAGATAAAATAGCATTTTCTCTTTCGTTGCCATGTTACTTTATAGCCCGGTGATATATATTGAGTATTCTATGGCCTTGAGTGCTCTCTTGGGAAGTTCGTGTAGCTGCTGTAGTGAATTGATCTCATTGGGTTCTAAGTTCATCTTATGTATAGGCAAGGGGATGTGCATTTGAGGAACGGATTTCAACAGTCAGTATCAGGTTTGACGCATCTCAGTCTTCATCAGGTTTGCATGCCTAAAAAGAAATTATATACCACGAATATAGATCACGTACAGAACAATAATTTCTGTAGGGACTTGAGTGTTCGAAATTATTTGAATGAAAATATCAATTGTTTGTGGGACGAAGTTCGCCGGGTCAGCTAGTTACAAATAAATTATCTTCGATTATTCCTTATCGATACTACAAATGTGAAATCATATTTTTTAAATTTTCTTTTCTGAGATTTTCTACCTGTCATATGAACAGTTTGAACAGGCGGACGAGAAAACAAAGAGTAAACGAGGACTAAGCGGAAAATAGAGCAAACAAGTGATGATATGAAGAGAATGAGTGATATAGAAATCAATATTGAATTTTGATTAAAACAATGAACATAAAACAAAGAGAAATATAAAAAGACGAATGAAGAGGTTACAGAAAAGAGAAATAAAGAAAACATAGAAGATAAAACATGTGGGGAAATAGAAAATTGAAGAATATTGATTATATGAAGAAAATTAAGGGAGGACAACAAAGAAATGTATAAAACAGATGCGAGATATGCAGAGATATGGTAGGAGGGAGAAGAGTAAAATAAAGTATGCGATGGATAAAAGGAAAAACATAAAGAGGTGAAGTAATCAAATGAAATATAAAATGAGTTAAAAAAATAATACCCGAAGGAAATGGAGAAGAATGAATAAAGAAAAATGAGTAATGAGTGTATAGGAAAGAATGTTATAGCAAATTCGTTTTTGTTCAGTTTCAACCCCAGTGCCGCACTAATTGCTGTCAAAACGTTTTTTTATTCACTCAGTTTCGCACTAGTTCGCCCCGAAAGCTGTTAGTTTCGCATTGAGATGTTTCACGGGTTGGCACTCGGGTTCACTAATACAACTGTACCGAACTGTCAAGTTCCGAGTATTGTTTTGGAAAATCTAAAAATAAAGACTATGAAAATGGAAAACCTGCTGCTCTTGCTTTTGTATTGTTGGAATCGTAATCCAATTCGGATTCTGATTTTAAAGAGTATATTTGTGTAGACGGCATTAAGCTCCGTGTGCTTTCATTGGGAGGCGAAAATGAGTATGGATATTCAGGAGGAATAAACATGCTCTCCAAATCAAAATTATGAATGAAAATTTACTTTAACGTATCGAATATTTATTTTATGTGATGAAATAAGAGGGTTTTTTTCCAATATCGCAGAAACATTGAACGAAAACTGTGTCTAACGATGATTTTATTATAATTAGTAAAAAATCTAATGTTTCCACAATGAATCGGGTTTCTTAGGAAAACATAGGAATCGTTACATTTTTCGTAGAGTGACCGCCCCTATATACAAATCAAAGACATAGTCCTATGTCAAAAAAGTAACGCCTATTCCTAATCCTATTAATTTATTCGCACACACTCTCACTACCTATTTCAATAGATATTCATACACCGAACGGAGCAGCATTGTAAAAAAAAGCGACTCGCGAGTAAATGTTCATTCATTCTCATGAATCGAAAACAGTGAGTAAACTCCGAGCAGTGTAAATCAGGAGTGATGTTGTGAATAATTATTGGACAAAACGCTCGTGAATTTTCACAATTGCTAACAGGCGTTTACTCCTGATTCTGTATGACGGAAAACAAGCCAATAAAGGAGGACTTATCATGACTGTCATATCGTTGTTCTAATAGCCAGGGCACGGCATAGTCATAGTCAACTGAGGATAGTCAGTGGACCATGAAGAAATACCCCGTCGTATTCAGTTCGAAATGACTTTTGGCTTCTTAACGCAGTTTCTCCGTCAATATGACTCAATAGTTAGTTGGGCGTTCAGTCGCTTTCTGCCTCTACCGACTCGACAATATCATTCCATTCTTCCCCGTCAAAAGGACTTCATTGCGTTTCAAAGTGACTCCCCTCAAAATGAATTCGTTCCTCTCTCTCTCTCATGTATCACGTATGCACACTCTTAGGAAGAATTGGTATATGTGACGAATTTTCTGGTAAATATTACCAATAATTAGTAAATTTTTGCAATACAAATTATTCGTACATATTACGCGATACAAGTTATTTTATATGACAATTCTCCCGACTCATGTCCAATCACTGTTCGTTAGATGCGCTGAAACGAAGAGTAACGTAAGCAACAATCTCTGCGTCTGCGTCAAGATTATCACGACATCGAGCATGTTGTTTGATCGTGCGAGGTGTATGTTGTTGCCAGATCTAATTTAGAAAACTCCCTTCGGGCCCGAGGAAGACAGCCCAATGTGCCGGTGAGAGATGTGTTGGCTCGGTTAGACCTTGATTACATGTCCCATATGTATGTTTTCCTTAAAGTTATCGATCTTCGTGTGTGATTGTCCCTATATCCTTATACCCCCCTTTCCTTCTTTTGCAGGTAATTCGTCCCCTTGCTATTAATAGTAGAATAAGTTAAAACGTAAATACACAATACATATACGAATAGATTTAAGAATTGAGTGTTCATCAACATTGATACGATTTCCTTATACAGGGTGGGCCATTTAAAGTGGAAGGATTTGTTTTTGCAATAGCAAAGTAAAGAAGTGGAATTTTAAATTTTTTTTTTTGAAATTCATTTATTTTGGTCCACGGTCCTACTTTTTGATTATGATATCTCGTAAATGACCGCCTCTGGCCTTGACCGCAAAATGTGCCCTTTTTTCGGCATTTTCCATCACTTTGCCCAATGTTTCGGCCGATATGGCAGCAATTTCTTGTCGGATATTGTCTTTCAGCGCAGCCAGGGTCCTTGGTTTACCAGTGTATACCTTGGATTTTAAATATCCCCATAAAAAAACGTCAGGAGGCGTCAAATCAGGTGATCTCGGTGGCCAGTCATAATCGCCGTTTTTCGATGTTAATCTTCCGGGGAACATTTCGCGCAATAATTTGGTCGTGGCAGCCGCTTCAAAATTTTATATATAAAGATTTTGAAGCACAATCAAGATTTTTCCCACGTGCGTATAACTCATCATCACAAGAGAACGGCTGATCAGATTTGATTCGTCTTTATATTGTTATGTCTGTCTCCACTCAAATTAGAATGATAGAATGATTTGAAGAATATTTTAAAAAAGGAAAATTTAGAAAAATGGGCTACGCATATGTACTGTAATGAAAAGTAAAATCGAAAAAAAATTATCACGCATTTGTTCTACAATGACAAGTTTGTCCGGAATTAATTTTGACGACTTTGATATTTATGTTTCGCCATTTTGTAAATATTAATGGATTTTTAGATGGAAAATGAAAATGAATCGCCAAAATGCGGTTATCAAATCCGAGTAAAGATTGTCCGATTTGAGCTGAGATCCCTCCGTAGATCAATGTAACGATGAGAAAAATGTTTTTTTTTATTTTGAAGGAAAAAGGAATAAAATCGAGAAAAAACTGACCAAGTTGAAACTGCTCCCGAGATTGGTAATCTGATAGAGTTAATTGCAAATTATACATTGATATTTATATTCTACTAGCTGTACCCTGCCACGCTTTGCTGTGGTACATTGTGGTTGCATGGTTGAGTTGAATTTTCATTTTTTTAAATTATTTTTCGACTTTTCGACGCGTACACAAACGAACAGAACATTTTTCTATATATAGAGATAGATGAGGGAAATCGATAAATTTTAAATCATTCCGAAACACAATTTCAGTTCACGATTTTGTCAAATACTTGGAAAAAGATGTTTCCATCACATAGAATTCTTATTTAATACGAAATGGTAGATTTTCGTAAGAAGCTTAATTTCAGAAACGTACTATGGCCATATAAAAGATCATTTTTCTCCCTTTTTTTATGCCGGAACAACATTCCTCGGAGTAAAATGTATATTGTGCCCAACTTTGAGCTCAATCTTACTTTCCGAGTTTTTGACGCGTACACAAACGAACACAACATTTTTATATATAGATAGAGATAGAGATTATAGAATTTTAGACTTTAAAATTCATTCGTGTCTAGCAGTGACAAATGCCAATTGAAAGATTGATCAATTAATTTACTGGAATTCAAGCCACGAGCGTTCGCTTTCTGAAAGAACGTGAATGTTCAGAAGTACTTGTACGAAATTAAACTAGATTGGCTCGGTATTCGAATTGGCCTTTTAGAAAAGGTATGATTTTATTCGCGATAAGATGTACTCTTGGATATGATCTTTATTTAAGTGAGGCTGAGCTGGCTACTGTATACGCGTTATATAGTACGCACAGAATCCGATCACTAACCCGAACTCACAGGAAAGCCTATTCCTACTCTTCCGCTAACTTGATCTGAGTGAGTGAGTGGTAAGAGTAGCGTAAGATAGTATGCACGCTATAACGTTTCTCATATAAACTGTTATACAAATTATAGGGTGATTCAATTAATCCTTAACATAGCCGGCCTCTGTTGAAAAGTTTGATTTTCAATAATTCAATTCTACATCTAAGTTTGGTGACAAAATTCAAAATCTAATTCACATGAGTTCTTCGTTGTTATTCTGGACTGCGATTATTTTCAGCTGGCAATCCTGGTCTTCGGTTCTCATTTGGGGGTGGTTGGGAGGTGTTATATTCAATACGGTAATAAACAAACATGTGACACGTCGGCTATTCTTCGGTTCGACGATGCTCGTCGATGTCGTTGTTGATCACGTGCTTTGTCGGCTCTACGATTCGTCTTCGGTGTGTTGACATCTGCTTCGACCTTGAGACGGCAATGCGATCGTTCTCGTCTGGCAAAGGTCTCGTCCTTCTTATTAGTCTTCCTCGTCGGTAGGCGTTGTGGATGAGTGATAAACATCAGACGTCATTCATGGTTGTTGGTTGTGCAGTTGATCCTTCGGAAATAATATGATGATGCAGGATAATCTTAAGAATATTTGGCGGGCGTGGTGATTGTTCTGGCTGTTGACGGTACGGTGTAGACGCCAGTGAGCATAAGTTGGAGGCGCCTTGTACGTTCAGATGGTGTGGTAGCTTGTCAGCGGTTGCGATGTCCCTCAGACGACGGACGACGTATAAACGATGACTAGCCAGAGCTAGTTTTGATGATTATGCTCGTTTGACAACATGGAACGATAGGAAGCATTAGTTTCGAACTTAAGGGTTCAACGGCACAACATACAAGCGCTATCGCGCAGTAAGTAAGTGAGAAGGTTACATTTTAGCGAGAACATCATCGTCACCCGAATTTGCTGGCTGCTGAAACGGAAGTATACAAACTTTGCTGATGGCGCGGTTGAATTCGCCATCCTTCGTCTTCACCGAGACTACGCGAACATTGCCGTCGTCGCCACGGAAAATTCGAACAACACGGCCTAGGCACCATTTGAGTGGAGGGAGATTATCTTCTTTCAGGAGGACTAAGGATCTAAGGAAACTACTGCATGTTGATGTTGTTGGGATCTAAATTGTGCTAGAAGTTCAGCTATCGCTCGGGAGGCTCCTCGAAAATTCGTCGCATTGTCGCATTCGATAATCGTCGGCTTCGAACGTCGTGCGATGAACCGCTTCAGGGCCGAAATAAATGCATCGGTGGTTAAATTGGCCACCAATTCGAGGTGGACAGCCTTTGTACTCAGGCACACGAAAATGGCGACAAAACATTTGACTGGTGGAGTTTTGCGGCCAACGTGGCGATAAAAAAGAGGTCCACAGAGGTCCACACCAGTTTTCAAAAAGGGGTAAGTTGGTGTAACGCGTTCGCTGGGAAGATCTCCCATTAGCTGCTCTTGGATAGTAGGTTTGCAACGATAACACTTTATGCAGCCTTGCACCACTTTCCGCGCCAGGTTGCGTACTCTCAGTGGCCAAAACTGTTCGCGAAGGCTTGCGATCATAAGCTGTGGCCCAGCGTGCAGGAGCTTCAGGTGATAGTGTGTGACTACCATTTCCGTGAATCGATGATTTGCGGGAAGAATCATGGGATGTTTCCGGTTTTCTGAAATCGGGGCGTTATGAAGGCGGCCACCCACTTTGAGTGTTCACTTTTTCCAAAGTGGGTGTCAGAGTCTTCAATTTTGAGTTGCGGTTAACTTCCCCGTTAGTTGCTATGGCGTGGATATCGTCGGCTAAAGTTTCCTGTTGGGCGATACGAACGAGCACGTTCCGTGCTTCGTTAAATTCAATGATACGGAGAAAACCAGTTTTTCGTTCCTGCTGCATCCGTTGCTTGCAATTGTGGACAAATCTCAAAAGATGTGCCACTAGAGATACCAGTTTGACGTAAGAGGATCGTAAATCAAAGATAGGATTTGGTTCCCTAGTCTGAATGACAAGTGTTATCGAACGCTCTTCGAGTTCGTCAGTAGGAAAGTCTCCAGATGTAAGGCGAACCAGAGGCGGCCAAAATCGGTTCGGTTGACTGAGCCAAGGTGGCCCATTCCACCATACGGTGCAGCATTTGAGTTCCGCTGGTAGCATTCCTCGGGAGATTATATCCGCCGGGTTCTCGCTTCCTAGAACGTGAGCCCACAATCCATCAGCAGTCAGATGTTGGATTTCCGAAACCCGGTTGGCAACAAAAGTTTTCCATCGGGACGGAGCTGCCGATATCCAATGGAGCACAATCGTGGAATCAGTCCAGAAAAAGCACTTCATGGAGAGGTTCAATGCTTTCTGGACCTTCTGGTACAAGTGGGATAATAATAATGCAGATGATAGCTCCAGCCGAGCTAGACAGATCTTTTTCAGTTTACGAGTATTTCCCAGTGGTGCTAGTTTCGATTTTGAAGTTAGAAGTTTCACAGACGTATCCCCACTGGTAGACACGACACGTAAATAGATGCATGCCCCGTAGGCTCGTTCAGAGGCATCACAAAACCCATGGAGTTCGATGTGGGTCGGATCTACAATCGGAATAACCCAACGTGGAACGGTAATTGTCTCGACTATGACGAATTGAGAACGAAACTGCAGCCAACCTTGCTGGATTTCATTCTCTAGAGGTTCATCCCAGGAACGGTTGCTGCGCCATAAATCCTGGACAAACATTTTAGCGACTACTATTACGGGTCCGAGAAACCCTGGCGGGTCAAATAGACTGGCAGTATCGGAAGCGACAATCCTTTTGGTGATATGGGAGTAGTCCTTCCATTTGGGAACGTGAAAACCAAAAACATCTGATGCTGGTTCCCACCTTAGCCCTAGGGTTTTAATCGAGGCGCCAGGATCCAGTCCAAGAACGTTGCGTTCATCTCGCAAAGATTCCGGAATGTGGGTGAGAAGCTCCGGAGAATTAGATGACCATTTCCTTAATTGGAATCCAGCAGAGCCCATAAGCTGGAGCAGCTGATTGACTAGAATTCTTCCGGATTCTACATCTCTACATCCCGTTAGCAAATCGTCCATGTAGAAGTCCTTGCCTACAACTTCTGCGGCATCTGGATGAGACTGTAGACCTACTTTGGAGAGTTCTTGCAAGCATCGAGTGGCCAAGTATGGTGCCGAAGAGGTTCCGTAAGTAACCGTTGCCAGTTCAAAGATCCGAATTGGCTGGGAAGGGTCATCTCGCCAGAGTATTCGCAGAAGACATCGAAACGAGGGATGCATCAGGATTTGACGGAACATTTTTTCCACGTCGGCAATAAATACAAATTGATGAATTCGCCAACGCAAAATAATAGATACAAGATCATCTTGTATTACTGGCCCCACCATCAACGCATCATTAAGTGAAATGCCAGTATCCGTCACACAAGATGCGTCAAACACGACGCGAAGCTTCGTGGTCAAGCTATCCGGACGCTGCATACAGTGGTGTGGGAGGTAGTAGGGGGTGTACTGTGTGGGTACCGTGATGTCCGTAATCTCTTCCATGTGTCCTAACAGAAGATATTCTTCGATGAAAGCCGAGTATGCGGATTTGAGTTGAGGGTTGGCTTGTAAACGGCGTTCCACCGACAGAAAGCGACGTTTGGCGATTTCGTAGGAGTTTCCCAACATGGACACAACGGACGGTTTTACCGGAAGTTCGACAATGAATCGGCCAGAGGCATCTCTCGTGGTCGTCGCAGCAAAATTATCCTCGCAAATCGATTCTTCCACTGACATGGTGCTAGATGACTGGCAAGATTCTAGTTCCCAAAATCTGGATAGCTTCTCGTTGAAATCCTGAGTACACACGTGAACGATACTGACTATTTTCGGATCTGGTCGGCTAGTTCCGACTCTACCAGACACGACCCATCCAAGCAATGTATTTTGCAGCACCGGCTGCCCTGAACCGAGGCGAATGAGACCCTCGAGAAGTAGGTCGTAATAACTGTCCACTCCAATGATCATATCGATGACCCCAGGCATATGGAACTGGGGATCAGCGAGCACGATGTCAGTAGGAAAATTCCATTCAGAAACGTCGATGGGGTTCGCGGGCAGCTCACGGGTTACGGAACTCAAAATATGGAATTTCAGCTGCGTACTATAATTACAGCAATGCGACTGGATGTGAGCGGCGATGGAGTGGGTGGACACAATTGTAGACTGTCCGATACCACCGATGGTATGGTTATTCTTGGTCCTTGGCAGCTGTAACCGTTGTGCTAAATTCTCCGAGAGTATGTTTAGTTGCGAAGCAGGATCGAGCAATGCTCTAGCCCACAGAATTCTGCCAGAATATCCGATGACCTTAACGAGAGCAGTTTGCAGCAGTACAGTCGTTGGGATCCGATGAAAGTTGCTGACCAAGGAGGTGGAGCAATGGCTGAGCGAACCTGAGGCTGACGGTTGACCTTCAGTGGGCGAAGGTTGCGAGGAAGTCTTATTTACGTTCGGCGAGGTAGATTGAGCGATTTGGGTTTGATTCTGATTCTGATTTGTAGTGAGCTGGGTTTGGTGGGGTTTAGGAGCATTTGGTTGGAGAAAATTGCGATATGGAGCTGGCTGGTGGAGCATTGTGTGGTGTCTTTGACTGCAGACGCGGCAGGCACTAGAAGAACAGTTTCTAATTTGATGATCTGAAGATAAACAGTTGATGCAGAGAGCCTTTTTCTTCACCAAATCATAGCGTTCAGGAACTGACAGCTTTCGGAACACCTCACATTTGAAAGGTGAATGGATGGACTGATTACAAAAACCACACGACTTCGCAGAAGAACTGATGACGGAATGAACGCTGCTAACCTTTGATTTCGGAACCTTTATTAGATCCAATCGAGATGTTTCAAGGAGACGTGACTTTACAGGTGCGATGGACTGAAGAACGATGGACTGACCACGCAGGAACTCGATGAGTTGTTCGTATTTGGGAACCTCTGTTGACTTGTGGTGGTTCTCCCATTGTTTGAGAGTAGATGTATCGAGACGAGAGCAGACGATGTGCGCCAATAATACACTCCATCCGTCCGTATCTATGTTCATTTTCTGAATCATTTGCAAATTCCTATCGAATTCATCGATGAATCGAGAGAGAGAATCGTAGTTTTCCCGTTTAATAGGTTCCACGGAAAGTAGAGCATCTAAATAAGTTTTGACAACCAGCTTCTTGTTATCAAAACGTTTGGTTAGCGTTTGCCATGCTATAGCGTAATTGGCTTCAGTAATGTCTATAGATTCGACGACGCGCTTCGCTTCTTTCGTAAGGGATGCGACAAGGTAAGAGAACTTGTCGACATCAGAGAGGTTATGGTTTGAATCAATTAGACTCTTAAAAGTGTCTCGAAATGTCAGCCACTCCGTGACTGACCCGTCAAAAGTAGGAAGCTTGACTTCCGGAAGCTTTATTCTACCAATCTGCTTCGTCTGACTATTAGAAGCAGTCACTTCTACGTTGCTGAGTAGCTGTGACTTAGTCTCGCGTTCAGCATTTACCAAAAAACCTTTTACTTTCACATAGCACTTCTCAAACTGCTCACGTGTTTTTCGACTGATTTCCTCCTGTTCCTTCGCGTCTTTTGTATCACCATCTTGCTGCAGATCGATCTGCAGGCGATTTTTCAAGAAATTTTCTAAAATTCCATCTAAACGGTCTTTCCACCCCGCTACCTGTCCAGCGTCATGCTCCTGATCGTAGCCATCGACAAATTCAACCACGTTGTGTAGGGTATCGAAATCAAAACGTTCTTGTTTGCTCAATGCTCGTAAATCAGCAGGCATGACGAAAGATATTCAATGTACAGCTCTAATTGCTTACGTAAATTCAACCACCACCTCTTGTTAGTTTAAATCGCTTAAACTTGAAACCGGACAACTCAAATTATCCGAAAAACGCTCAATATGTGTCTGCTCCTAGTTTCATTTAACAATTGTCTGATGGGTTAGTTGCATGCTTCTACTCGCTTACCTCTAAACCAATTAACAATTGGCAGATCGATGACCGACGCCCGACGCCGCGACGCCTTTTATTGGACCAACTATTGTTTCAATTTTATTGTGTGGACCCAAGCCACATGCGGTCGACTCAAGCCAAGCCTTGGGGTCACCTTCACTTGGATGCTGTGTGACTGCACTTTCGGCACTATTTTCCGATCTAAGCGGACTACACTTTAGTGTTTGATTATATCGATTCGAAATCGATTCGTTCGATTTATTACGGAGATGTTCTCACTGCACAGTATTGAGTTTGTTCCACTAATGTTCACGACACTTTCACTTGACGATTTCACGGTATTTTACTTTCGACCGGCGCGAAACTACTTTTACCGTTGATATTGGTAACGAAAAACTTCACGACAAAACCTTTTGTCGGAATCAGAAAACTATGCAATTATACCGAGGCCAATCGATCCGGCTCGAAGGACCACTTTTACTATGTACGAAATTAAACTAGATTGGCTCGGTATTCGAATTGGCCTTTTAGAAAAGGTATGATTTTATTCGCGATAATATGATCTTTATTTAAGTGAGGCTGAGCTGGCTACTGTATACGCGTTATATAGTACGCACAGAATCCGATCACTAACCCGAACTCACAGGAAAGCCTATTCCTACTCTTCCGCTAACTTGATCTGAGTGAGTGAGTGGTAAGAGTAGCGTAAGATAGTATGCACGCTATAACGTTTCTCATATAAACTGTTATACAAATTATAGGGTGATTCAATTAATCCTTAACAGTCCTTATATCAAAAAATCAATTTTGGGCAGGACAAAGTTAGCCGGGTCAGCTAGGTGAACTTATAAATTTAATCCTTTGCGGTGGTCTTAAATTTCGACATATTTGTAGTACTGGTCGCAATTATTTTTACTTGAAGAAGCAGTCATATATAACTTTGTAAGATGAGCAAGAATCTTTTATTTTTGTAAACTTCTGATAAGTATTTACTAAACAATGTTTTTATGTTTATGATTAAAAAATATTTGCTATAATTCTTTTCCGTGTGATATCTGTCGCATGTATCACCGACATGATTATTTTGTCGTCTTTCGCTTTTTATCTTTCTTCTTGAATACACAAAACAATGCTCTTCACATCTATACAGTGCCACAATACATGGAGTTAATCCTTTCCCCGAGCACGGATGACAACTTTTGTTTATACTGAGTACCGTTATCTATTTTTCATAGTAACATCGTTGTGGTTCGTGAATAAGTTCACAAGACATAAAAAATCGTTTAGAAAAAGTGTGAACTGAGACATTGTTGCAGAAATTATAATATTAGTATACTTCTTTGCTGTGATGGCTGAGAGCAGACAAATGACCGCAAAGAGTTAATACAGATTTCGATACAGATTTTCTGAGAAAAAACACAGTTAAAAATTTTTTTTGAGACCAAAAACACAAATTTTATTATGGCAACCCTGCTACTGAACCGTTTGAAGCTAGTTATTGACCAGGAACACCCAGAATTGGCCAATAGAAGAGGTGTTGTGTTCCATCAGGACAACGCATGTCTATAGTTACTCGCAAGAGATTACGGGAGCTCGATTAGAATGTTTTAATGCATCCATCGTATAGTCCGGACCTGGCACCAAGCGATTACCACCTTTTACTTTCAATGCAAACTTCCTGAGTGATGAGAAATTGGGATCAGGAGAGGACTGTAAAAATCGATTGTTAGAGTTTTTTACCAATAAGGACCAAGACTAGTATGATCTAGGTATTATGAAGCTACCTTTAGAATGGTAATTGGCCTATCAAATAAAGTTTTGAATTTTGAATTTCACCCAAAAATAATGCATTTAATTAAAATCAAATTCACAAATGCGCGTTCTTCGCTGCATTCGGTCACCACCTATCTGACTAGTTTGTTTCATTGTTATTTCTTTTTCACCCATTTCGACCCCATCATCATCATAAACACAGGCAGCAGCCTGTGTATGTGTAACTCACCTGAACACCGTAAATATTTATTTTTGCGCACGTCGTAAATTGGGGTTTACTGCCGGTCCCATTCGGCGATCATCTCCAATCGATTCACGGCTGCATGAACGGTTTGATTCTACGATTTCACCGACACGGCATCTCCGGCTGCCTGATCTCCTGTCGTGTAGCTGTCCACAGGTATAGCAGGAATATATGGATAATTGGTGGTCTCTCAGGGTTGTATTCGATATTCGACTGTATCTTGTTTGTGAAATTCTCGACTACCACCCTGTGCTATCCATTTCATATCCGATACATCCGTGAACGCGTAGATCTTCAGCAGATCTGTCACCGATCTCTTTTTATGTCCCAACAATCTCAGTCGGATGCGTCCAACGGTCGGTTTGGTTTGGTGCAGAGTTCGGAGTAGCGCGACGGAGTGGGGAGCTGTTGATTTGGGAGCAGCAGAGCTACCTTGCGCGCATTCAAACGATTGCCGGCCACAGGCAGCGAATTCTGCCGTATTTGCGCTCAGTTCGCGCTATCGTGTGGCTTACTCTGCTGCTGCTGCAGCTTTGCGCTACATTCTCTCGTATCTCGGGTGTCTGAGCGTGTTTACTCGGAGACGGCGTTTCGAAAAACGGTTCAGTTCAGTGGAAACTGTGATCTCTGGTGACTGCCAACTGCTTCTTGTCGGAATCATCTCGCGTTGCGAGTGTTTGAAGTTTCGCGAAGAACGGAAAGGGAAACGGGTTTCCCGAAGGGTTCCCCATCTGCTGCTAGTGACGGTATTGAGGAAAAATCGTGACCAAAAATAAAAGTCTTGAAAAAAAAGTATTTATTAGGTCAGAAGTGTTAATAATCGCGTTACAACAGACGCTCGAATGTGTTACAACAATTGCTCCGTGACGAAAAAGGCTACATTTTATCAATGAGATTTGTTCGTTAGGAAGTAAACGCTCTGAGCTCTGAACCAAGATAACGTAATATATTTGACCTAGCGATAACAACAGCGAAGTGTGCTAATGTGTACATACTGTTAAAATAATGATCAACAAAAGTCGTGAGGAGACGGCGGTTGTGTGAAACGCCGAAATTATTTTTAGCAGCGCGCAATTCGTTTGGGAAAAACAAAACAAAACCGTGTGAAAAGTGTCTTTACTTGAGCTCTGAAAAGTGTTTATGTGAGATTATATGTCGTGACGTTTTTAACACTATCACCCCTGTTGTGTTTCGATTTGGGTGGGTGTGGAGGTGGGACATACGGTGGGGTGATCTTTGGCAGCAGGAATGGGATGAATTATGAAAACAAAGCGTGAAAAATTACACATGTTTCGAAAATTCAAACCGAATGGATTTGGTTTGCTCAAAATGTACCGAGTCATCTCCATACGGAGAAGAATCATACCGATGATGTTGCAGCTACTTGGGATTAATGCACCGTTCGTGCACTAATGAACGAACGGACACGCGTTATTTATTTCGCACGCTTCAATTAGTTTCTTCAATCACAATTGCATCGGTTTGAAGCAGACAGTGACGATGACGTCGACCTTGAAATGTCGAGAATCTTTGGGGTGCCATGAGTCCCCCAAACCGTCTCGTTTGGTTGTGACGCTTGTTCTTATTCATTTTTGCTAATAAAATTAGTGTTTGCCTTCAAGGTGAATTATCGGATGGGATTAATTTTAGAATTAGAACACTCATTGCATTTGCATTGCGCCGCGGTTGAGGAGTTGTGGTAGCTTACTTGCGGTTAATGTGTACAATATATCACGTGTTATACAACGATGTCGTACGCTAATCTCGCAGATAGCATTCTATTTGAAAAAAAAGCAAGCATCACTTTGGATGACGAAAATGAATTCGATATTGTTGAAGGTGTCTGATTAGATGATCCTTCGGGTCAACAGATCAAAACTTAACACCGTGTAATATAATAGATTTGTTCGCGTTCATTGTGAGATTAGTTCAGTTTTCAATTAGCTCATGTTACAGATTTCCATACTAATTTACACGCTGATGGTATGATGAGGCAGAAAGATCTCTGATACGTATTGAAAAAAAAACGTTATACCAAATCCACCAAAATGAAAATTAACGTCGAAGGTATCATCTCGAGTTGAATGATTATTACTTTGTGTTGTCGCATAAACTATTTCGTGGAATCCTGTATTTGTTTAATGATAATTTTGCTGAGTGATATTAGAAATGAATTATATGACCGGGTTGTTTTCTATACGCATAAGAACAGCAGAATATATCTCTGGGACGAATAATCACGTCAGGATTAATGTTCAAAGTATGCGCGATGAATAATGTAATGTATTGCTGGTTTGATTAGTTTTAGATGAGTTCCCTTGGTTACCTTCTCAGGTTTCCCAAAGATAATTGTCTGTTGGCGATTGGAGTTGAATAAACGCGCGTAGTTGAATAACAAAATAAATCACCGGTTTAATTGATTTTAGAGAAGTTTTTTGGTTACCTTCTCAGGTTTCCCACAGTTAACTCTCCGCCGTCAGGATTTGATTTCAAGAAGAGTACATTCAATAAATAAAAGAGTATATAACTGATCCAATTGATTTTACATATTTTACGCTCAGTGAAATCATTCATTCACAACCGTTGCCATTGGTATCAAATATTTGTTTCAAAAAGTTTTATTATTTTCTTTAAGGTTTGTTCTCGTCGGCAATAAGTTCGTAGTTCTATTTTAACAATTCAGTACATTTGAACAAAAATATGAAAAGCTAGCCAAAATACACAATGTTATTTCGTTTTCCATTTCGGATATCACATGGGGTTTTGCGCTCGCGGTGCTTTAAAATGAAGGGATTCTAGGGAAATACTGAGAAGTTGAATTCATTGAGGCTCTAACTGTACCACTATGGCGTACCAGCAGCTGTTGTGTAATCTGGCCAGAAAATGTGGAAAAATAGGTTTGACCTTTCCTCTCTATGGTGTTGGGGTGTTGAGAAGTTTATTCTAATGATTGTTTTTAGCTGTAAATAAACTGAAAGTTTTCTGCTATGTTTTGCCATGTTGCACTGAATGGATGAAGAGCCGCAACTAGCGATTTATTTTTTGTCTTTAGTAGTTTTATTTTACTCAATATTTGTGTGTATGTGAATATTTGATGACATCTAGTTATACCTGTTTTTTCTTGTTTTGTAATCGGTATAGTAGAGACTAGATGGCCAAAAGGTTAATTGCTTTTCATGTGTTTATTGGCCTGATCACGAACGTCGCTTCGCGGTGGGGACGAAAGGAATTGTATGCAAGTTTATATGTACTTAATTTCATTTTCATCGTGAGATGACGTTCGTAATCAGGCCCTATGTGTGCGTATCTTTAAAAGTTGTGCAATATTTATGAGAAGGTGGTCCTGGACCGATCAGATAAAATTTTAGGTACTACAATTTCTACAATTTGGGGAATTTGTTTGGTACTATCCTTCCCCAAATATTAAATTCCGAGTGAGGCTGTAGATTCTGAATTTATTTCCTGATTTCATAATGTAAATTTCAAACATCAGAATTTCATTCCAGATTTCAAATTGAGGATTAGGATTTTAGATTATAGATTAAATGAAAATATACAGATCGAGAGTTGTTAAAGGAGTTTTTTAAGACCTTCTCAGGTCAGGAAAAATATCTATGTACTACGCACGATGAACAATGAAATGCATGACCGATTCGATAAGAATGTATATTTTCTTCAAATCTCATTTCGCCGAATAGTTGAGAGTTAACGTTTTTAAAATCATAATATTAAAATCACTTACCGCAGTGAATCCTGATTTTTCTTAACCATTCCCACTAACAATTATCCCTTCCTTGATAAACGCTAGGGAACCACGCTATAGAGGCGACCCTTCTGGCCTTCGGGCGGCGAATATCATACTAACATTCCTTCCCTTCCCCTGGTGACTGTAAGGACGTTGCCGGCGTCGTTATTGACCATTTAAAGCTTGAATCGCCGAAAATTGCACAACGAGAATGATTTGTTAGTCCCAAGCGTCATTCTGCGTGTTCTTTGTGCTATTTGGTTAGTTCAGGTCAATCACGGAGAGCAACTACGAATTGTACAGTCTACCCAAGCTCAAGCTCAAGCTCAAGCTCAAGCTCAATTTTGCTGAGTGATATTAGTTGATGTGTATAACAATTCCCAGTCAGAATTTCTTAGCACGACAAACATTCTGAATACGAAAAATAATTTATTTTGAAAAAAAAAGTATCAAGATGAACTAAAACTGAAATCTAGAAACAAACTCTAATACTTTTAACGTTTCTTTATGATGAAACATAAGGACTCTACCATATATTTATCGAAGATTATTATAAAATCTAAACTCGAAGATCCAACTGAAGAACAAAGTTTGCATTCAGATGCACCACGGTGAGATAAAAAATAATGAAATAAATAAAAAAACAAGAACGAAAAACAGACAATGAAACAATTTCAACTTTTTGGAATTCGACTGATTAGTTTTCATGTTCCGTTCAAATATGAAACAAAACAAATAAAAAAACATAATCATATTCCACACTACTTATGGTGATAGTAAAGATAAATAAAGTGGAACAAAATTAACTTTTCCACAGATCGTGTTCCTAAAATATTGTTCCTCTCAACTATTTCCTACTTCGTTCCTTGATTGTGCCGTTTTGAACGGAACACAACTCCAATTGACAAAAAATTGTCACAAAAATTAGTTCTAGAGTGCGACACCCTCTGATTTTTACATTCAAAAGCTATTTTTTCGCAAAAAAAAATTTTTTTTTCTCCGATGGATTTTCATCCAAGCTGGGATCAAAAATTCCGTATCTACTACGGACCAGAAGCAGGAGTTTGTATGTCACTTGCTCGATCTTGAGAACCGTTCTTATGAGATTCATATCGAAATCTAGATCCGTCGTCGTCCGTGGACAGTTTTTAATCGAAACACATGAATTTGTTTGTTTTTTTATCATTAAAAAAAAAAGACACCAAACTAATTTTTTTTGGGATACATGCAAAAGATATCACTCAAAGAAGAATTATAGGAAATATTTTCTAAATCTAAACATAATCATTTACTAAACAATGCACAATGGTCCAGGAGATGCATTTAAGTGGAAATTAGCATTTAGAGCTTGACAGTTATTCTCTAGACAAAAACTGTCTTAGACAAAGTTGTTACTCATGATAGGGCGCTCGTTTTTATGTTGTCAAAAAAAGGGTGATCAAAATTGTCGATGAAATAAAATATCTAACTTTCTTATCTTTATAGATAGAGGTAAACATAGTTCGACAATGGTTTAGCTCCAATTATTTGAGACATCGTTGTAGAAAAAGGTTTTTCTCTATCTCTTGAAATAAGTTACGTTAGGGTCACCATGAAAAAACCTGTTTTTTGCTCAAACTTTTATATTTCTAATTTTACATGCAAACTGTCTTCGAAAGACTTTTAGAGTTTACTAATACAAACATTTTTCGATGCAGAACTTGTCAATATCTCAACTTTACTCAAAGTTATTGATATTTGTTCCCAAAAAACATGCTCTTTCATTTGTTTGTCATTCTTTCTGGGGCAAACGTAAATAAAGTTTATTGACGGCATTTGAAAGAGCATATTTCACTCTACATGATGTGTGATTTTCAAAACTATGTTATTTTTTGTGTTTGAGTAAATGAAAATTGAAATCATGCTAATTTCCACTTAAATGCATCTCCTGGACCATTGTGCAATGTAAAGGGTGTGTCCCATCAAATTGCATCACGGAAAAAAACGCTGTAGAAATTCGCCCAGTAGACCGATCCTTTTGAAAATTTTAGACAGTAAAATAAAAACTATTAAACAACTTTTGGCATTTTATTTTTATTCATACTTCGAGCCCAAGCCCGTATGCTCGCACCTTTCTCTTTACCCCGTCCATAAGTTTCTGTACAACGTCAGGTTGTAGTTTTTTTGAACAGAAATCCATTTTCTCTTGAAGTCCGCCTCCGATTTGACAACTTTTGGGTTCTTCCGGAGGGCCTGCTTCATAATCGCCCAATATTTCTCTATTAGGCGAAGCTCCGGCGCGTTGGGCGGGTTCATTTCCTTTGGCACGAAGGTGACCCCGTTGGCTTCATACCACTTCAACACGTCCTTTGAATAGTGGCACGAAGCGAGATCCGGCCAGAAGATGGTCGGGCCCTCGCATGCTTCAATAGTGGTAGTAAGCGCTTCTGTAGGCACTCCTTAAGGTAAACCTGTCCGTTTACCGTGCCGGTCATCACGAAGGTGGCGCTCCGCTTCCCGCAAGAGCAGATCGCTTGCCCCACCATGTACTTTTTGGCAAACTTGGATAGTTTTTGCTTGCGAATCTCCTCCGGAACGCTGAATTTGTCCTCTGCGGAGAAGAACAACAGGCCCGGCAGCTGACGAAAGTCCGCTTTGACGTAGGTTTCGTCGTCCATTACCAGGCAATGCGGTTTCGTCAGCATTTCGGTGTACAGCTTCCGGGCTCGCGTCTTCCCCACCATGTTTTGCCTTTCGTCGCGGTTAGGAGCCTTCTGAACCTTGTATGTACGCAGGCCCTCCCGCTGCTTGGTCCGCTGGACGAATGAACTTGACAAATTCAGCTTATTGGCGACATCCCGGACCGAACTTCTCGGATCACGTCTAAACTGCTTAACTACGCGCTTGTGATCTTTTTCACTGACGGAGCATCCATTTTTGCCGTTCTTCACCTTCCGGTCGATGGTTAGGTTCTCGAAGTATCGTTTTAGTACTCTGCTGACCGTGGATTGGACGATTCCCAGCATCTTACCGATGTCCCGATGTGACAACTCCGGATTCTCGAAATGAGTGCGCAGGATTAATTCACGACGCTCTTTTTCGTTCGACGACATTTTTCCAAATTTACGAAAAATTGACAGTGAAGCATGGCCAACGTGATCTATACACTCTTATCTGATTATAAGCGAAAGCTGAAGATATAATTCCTAAAAATTAAATTTCTACAGCGTTTTTTTCCGTGTTGCAATTTGATGTGACACACCCTTTAGTAAAGATTTATCTAAAGTTTACGAACAATAAAGGAATCCTGTTCATCTTTCATAATCTTACAAAGTTATTCATCACTGCTTTTTCAAGTAAAAATAATCGCGACCAGAACACACACATGTCGAAATTTAATACGACCGCAAAGGGTTAAAAGAGCCATGTTATTACTAGTATATTTAAACATTTTTCCGTAATCGAAGGTTGATAATATAGGAAACCGATTACTCGCGACACAGATTGAAACAATGTCGGTAATTACACTACACTCTCAAACTTATTCTTATCTTTTATGTATTTACATTTCAACGTATTCTATCGTTAGTAAGAAGGGATTCGGTTGCTCGAGAAGGAAGAAAGGGAGGGTAGAACAATATAAGGGCATTCACAAACAAATATCGACAGCTTCAAGGAAAACATATATTTGGGACATGTAATCTAGGTCCAACCAAGCCAGCACATCTCTCACCGGTACATTGGTCTGTCTTTCTCTGGCCCGAAGGAAATTTTCTAAATTGGATCAGGTGACAAGATATGCCTCGCATGACCAAACACAACATGTTGACACACAGATAAAATTGAAATTGTCAATCATAAATTTTCAGTCGGCCGCCGACCCGCCATCGGAAGCGGGGGCCTCTCGCAGGCAAACCTTAGGGCCGGTAATTTTTGCTCGGTTATTTTTTTACATTGAAATATGAATGATATATCTGAAAGCTAAAATTAACCTGGCATAACTGATGCACCAGACAAATCAATTTTGGAAATTTTCCACGATGTAGTATAAATATGGAACCATTCCTTCGCCAAGAATGAAACTTTGGTAGACAATGCCACCCTTTCCGAACATTGATGTAGGATTACGTCTTTCGGGAACATATTGGAGTGCAAATTGACAATCGGACAATTGCTCGCATCACGAAAATTGTCCAATTTCCATCAATCGATGAGCGGCAAAAATGATAAAATTTCCAGTCATAACGGATCGAATTTCTTGGCCGTTTGTTGAAGTATTTCCGAACCAAAATATCATGGGAACACCCAACATTCCAATTGATAACTAGCTGGTCTTGTAAATGGACGGCACAGCTATTCTGCCCATGTTTGTATAGGAGACGTTTGTATAGGAGACGTTAACGAAAAAATGACTTATTCGCTGTTACGCATTCTACACAAAGTAATACAAATGTTCAACATGCGAAGAAACATTTTTGTTCGAAAACATTTGAGCTACTTTGAAAAACCCATTCGAAAAATCACTGTTTGTGCGCATAACAGACGTAGGTCCATTTCAGTTTTCATATCGCTCGAAAATCAACAATTACCAGTATTATGTGCTATAAGCTAAATCTACATTTAAATCACATTGTTTGCAGAGTCCAAACATGCCTTTCATGACAGTGTCTTATCACTTCTTCTTCTTGGATGGCACTAACGTTCCCAATATTGGTTCTTAGCATTATCACTCGACATCGAAAATTCAACGTACTCAACATTTGGAGCTGAAGCTGGTCAATAAATTTGAATGAAAGCTTTAAATCATCTTTCAGTTGTTTTTTTTTTGTCACGTCATATCATGTGGTGCTTAGTTCATTGGAATTTCTTCCAAACCTGTTTGATTTTATCCCACACCAACTGAAACTATCGACGGAGACTTTTTGACTATTATCGGGAAGGTAAATATTAACACTACAGACAAAGCAACCTGGTGATTACGTCTAGCTATACGAACAAATGTTCATTGAAACGATTGATTGTTAGCATAAATGGACGCAAGCGTTTTTTAAATGAAAAAAAAAATGTTTCAATCCGCAAAATCTTCTTTTGCCGAGAATATCTTTCAACTTCAACAATCTTCCCATCATTTCATCGGAAATTTGCATGGTCATGCTTGTAGGCCAAAAAACAACAAAAATGCGTTTTCCCAGCACGAATGGTGTTGGTGATTACGTCTCCTATGCAAACATGGGCAGTGTTGGCAGCTTCATATTACCCATGTAAACTTATAAACTATGGTAGAATCTGAATCTATCCGATTGACTGACGAATGACCATATCAGAAACAGGGTGTCGACTACCTAGAAAAATCTTGAAAATGAAGGAATGTTAGGGAATTTCGTCACCAAGCAGGGAAAAATGCAACTCTTTTGTTGATTACTCTATAGGCCTATTAGAACCAATTTAGAACAGATTAGGCCGAAACCAAATTCCTAGGCATTTGGCTGCAATATCTGGAGTTTTCTTCTGGTTCAAATTAATCTGTTCCTTATGGTCGGTGTTGAACCAGACCGGACTAAATAGCAAAACAAGAAAAAATGAGTTAATAGTAGCAATCAACCAAGAATTTCTCAACCTACGTTCTACTTTCATCAGATAACACTTATGTTTGCAAACAGTTGCAAACGTCCTTCAATGAACACGGACAAGTAACTCGTATTGAAACACACTGTGTGAGCTTTCCAAACAATTCATAGTTATTGGAAAGTTGATCGATCTATTATTACAATTCGTTCCGACAGAGTGGAGCAAATGTCAGAGAAAAATTGTAATTACTAAACTTTTCGTGATCGATTTCTCTAACCCGTTTGTCATTAAGCAAGTATTGTACTTGGTTCACTCTGACTGAACACATTGTTGCAAAATTATTAATCTTCAATGTAAATTACGGAAAACAAACATTTTCGGAATGTAGCAGTGACACCGAATTCGAAATCAAATATTTTTCTGAAGAATATTGTACTTTCGAGGAAGAAGTAGATGTTAAAGAAGATGTTCTTTGAAAACTAAACACAATATTCGTTCATTCATATTCATTCTTCCATAATTTTTTTTAGTGAGAATATTAACACTATTTTATTGAAATATAATGGATTTCATATTTTGTTATTTTTGAGTATCCCATTAATTTTGAAACGATGTTATCGAAAACCATACTGCATCATTGAACTAAAGTTTTGAAGTTATAATCAATATAAAAAAATATTCCATTAACTAATAAAAATAGTATATACTAATATGATATTATATTGAGGGGCTCGAAATGAAAGGGGTGTAAGTGACATCATCGATTTCTCCACATCGACTCTCTCTTTTGGTCACAAGCTGCAAACACATTCCCAGCTGTATTTGACAATATGGAAGATAGTTCATAACCTCATCTATCGGATTCAAATTCAAATTGGAACGTTTTTGCAGTTGAGTTATTAACAGAAGAAAAAGTAGATGAAGAGAAATCGATCAAGTCACTTACACCCCTTTCCTGCTGAGCCCCTCATATGCCATGTGCATTAAAATGGCATGTCGGGTAGTGATGGTGGCTGCCATCACAAATACCATATATTACAATCTTTCAAAATTTTTAAATAATTGGAGATGGACTTGACGATGAAAAAAAAAATTGAGACGAGTCGGCAAACAATTTCAATTGCAATCTAGTAATAATGTACACCCAGGTTATTAGAAAATTCGCGTAAATTCAGAAATTCGGATAAAAAAACTGCGTTCCGTCACAAGCACTAATTACTAGAGATGAAACGGATATCTGGTAACTATCCGGTATCCGGCATATCCAGTCAATATTTCCTATCCGGACGGACACCGGATATTAGAAAATATATATAATTTCTCATTACTACAAAATAAACCATGACAAAATAGCCCATTAACATCATTCATACATCATTCATAAATAATGTTTGATTACTGAAATGCCAGATTTTTTTTTCAAAATTGAATTAATATTAATTTTAGCAAATCTTGTTAATTTGCGATACTCCTTAGAATGGCCACCAAATGTAAGGATCGTGATTGTGATTGGTTTGAAGTATTTTCACATAACAGTCGATTTCGTTAGCATTAGAATATTTTTTCTGAACCCTTCGCTGACGATATGTGCAATCTCGTCTTTTTTTTCCAAAATATATATTTTTATCAAGGCCCATATGGCGTTAGCCTCACGGGGCCGGGAGTCCAATACTTTGACAATTTTTCTTATTATCCATGTTATTAATATGTAACCGATTACTCGCGGTTGGCTCGAGGTTAGTATTACAAGTGTTTTCGAAATTGGGATGTTGTTGTCTCCAATGCTCTGTACGTGTGCCAGACACGGGATACTTCCTATTGGGATGCAGCTGACCATTAATCAGTAACGCCCCCCTAGTCTGTAACCCATATCTAGCGTGGTGCATCTTTCTCGACTCGAGGAATCCAGGATAGAATGGTCACTAACCGGCGCAATCATCAGTTCGTGTAGAGTTGTCATGAGCGGTACAACCTTTGGCTCTTGTTGAATGTTCCGTGGACTGCACAACCTTTGGCCCGTGTATCTGTAAAGAGTGTGTGTATGTATTGCCGCGACTAAGTAAAAGTTTATCGATCGGATAGGAGGGATATGAAACGGGGACACAACGAAGGAAACATCATTAAACGTTGACATCGGCGTTTCTGAGGAACAGGTATAGATAAAGCAGAAGATCAGGATCACGGCTACCTAAGATATCCCGGACGGGGATATCCGATTGTCTGCCTTGTGCTCTCAGTGCTCTAGAGAGCTGAGAGCGAGCAGCATGGAACCGGATACACGACCAGACAACATGCTCGATGTCGTGGTAGCCATCGCCACAATCACAAAGATTGTTTGCTGCGAGCCCAATGCGATAGAGATGCGCGTTTAGGTTGTAGTAATTGGACATAAGCCGAGATATCACGCGAATGAAATCACGACCTACATTCAATCCCTTGAACCATGCACTCGTCGAGACCTTAGGGATAATCGTGTGTAACCAACGACCGAACTCATCACCACTCCACATGCGTTGCCAACTTACGAGCGTATACTGACGAGGAATGTGGAAAAATTCATTATAAGCAATTTGCCTTTCAAAAAGTGTGCCTTCTGAAGCGCCCACCTTAGCTAGCGAGTCCGCTTTCTCATTCCCCGGAATCGAGCAATGAGAGGGAACCCATGCTAAGGTAATCTTGAATAATTTTTCGACCAAAACACTCAATAGTTGTCTTATTCTTGTTAGGAAATAAGATGAGCGTTTATCAAACTTCATTGAGCGGATTGCCTCTATTGAGCTGAGACTGTCTGAAAAAATAAAATAATGGTCGATGGGCAGTGTTTCAATGATCCCTAGAGTAATTATATATATTTATATAAATATATAGCAGTCTCGTCTTTGTCCAAATGTTTTTTACGCAGCAAAATGATAAATTACCACGAATATAAAGGATAGGTTGGAACTTATAATTCTTGTTATTTCCCTGAGGCACACCCCACAAGAATCTCATCATTGTGATAGAAAATCCTTATCCGAAAAGTATCTGTTCAAGATTCCTTGTAGGAAACTTGATACCCTATCAAAGGATGTTCAATCTAAACCGAAGATTTTATCATCGTTCATTATATTAAATGGTGTGTCACATCAAATTGCATCACGGAAAAAACGCTGTAGAAATTCGCCCAGTAGACCGATCCTTTTGAAAATTTTAGACAGTAAAATAAAAACTATTAAACAACTTTTGGCATTTTCTTTTTATTCATACTTCGAGCCCAAGCCCGTATGCTCGCACCTTCCTCTTTACCCCGTCCATAAGGTTCTGTACAACGTCAGGTTGTTGTTTTTTTTGAACAGAAATCCATTTTCTCTTGAAGTCCGCCTCCGATTTGACAACTTTTGGGTTCTTCCGGAGGGCCTGCTTCATAATCGCCCAATATTTCTCTATTGGGCGAAGCTCCGGCGCGTTGGGTGGGTTCATTTCCTTTGGCACGAAGGTGACCCCGTTGGCTTCGTACCACTCCAACACGTCCTTTGAATAGTGGCACGAAGCGAGATCCGGCCAGAAGATGGTCGGGCCCTCGTGCTGCTTCAATAGTGGTAGTAAGCGCTTCTGTAGGCGCTCCTTAAGGTAAAACTGCCCGTATACCGTGCCGGTCATCACGAAGGGGGCGCTCCGCTTTCCGCAAGAGCAGATCGCTTGCCACACAACTTGGATAGTTTCTGCTTGCGAATCTCCTCCGGAACGCTGAATTTGTCCTCTGCGGAGAAGAACAACAGGCCCGGCCGCTGACGAAAGTCCGCTTTGACGTAGGTTTCGTCGTCCATTACCAGGCAATGCGGCTTCGTCAGCATTTCGGTGTATAGCTTCCGGGCTCGCGTCTTCCCCACCATGTTTTGCCTTTCGTCGCGGTTAGGAGCCTTCTGAACCTTGTATGTACGCAGACCCTCCCGCTGCTTGGTCCGCTGGGCGAATGAACTTGACAAATTCAGCTTATTGGCGACATCCCGGACCGAACTTCTCGGATCACGTCTAAACTGCTTAACTACGCGCTTGTGATCTTTTTCACTGACGGAGCATCCATTTTTGCCGTTCTTCACCTTCCGGTCGATGGTTAGGTTCTCGAAGTATCGTTTTAGTACTCTGCTGACCGTAGATCTCCCAGCATCTTACCGATGTCCCGATGTGACAACTCTGGATTCTCGAAATGAGTGCACAGGATTAATTCACGACGCTCTTTTTCGTTCGACGACATTTTTCCAAATTTACGAAAAATTGACAGTGAAGCATGGCCAACGTGATCTATACACTCTTATCTGATTATAAGCGAAAGCTGAAGATATAATTCCTGAAAATTAAATTTCTACAGCGTTTTTTCCGTGATGCAATTTGATGTGACACACCCTTTAATGCAAAAAATTTATTGATCCTTCTCCCAAAAATGTAATCCTTTTTTTTTATACATGCACACATACAATTTCTTCTAGTTTTATTGTTGCGAGCGAACCCCGTTGGGTCGATGAGGCAGGCGAAATGTCGAAACTAGGTGACAGTGACATGACTGACAGTGCGAACCGAATTAAAATAGACAAACAATCAGACATACAAAACACAAGCTAAAGAACACAATAGGCAGACGTGAACAATTAGATTGAAAAGTGAAATTTATAAAACATACTATTGAACACACGAATTACACAAATTAAAAGTTAGGGGACAGAAATGTGAGTCATAAATTAAAACTACATTGAATTATAAACAAATTAAAATTGATTGAATTAAAAATTTACAGCTCGAAGCTACACACATTAAAAACGTGTTTGCTCTTGAGATTGCCCATAATCTCCCGTGGAAATTCCGTGTGTTTCAACATTTATATTCGCAAATAAAAAGCCGAATATCCAGTGGCCTCGAAGCTTGCCGGATATCCGGTATCCGGCCAAACTACTATCCGTTTCATCACTACTAATTACTGTCATATGTTCTGAGGGAACACGAGGGAAAAATTTAGGCCGAGGGAGAGATGTGATATGGCTCTGGTTTTTTAAAGCGGGAATCGCGTAAAAAAACCTTGGTGTATATTTCGTACCTTGAAAACCCGTAGCATCGTAATGTCCTGTTTTCACGTGCGTTGACATCCCTATTACATAATGTACCAAAATTACCACTAAATGAATCCAGATCCAGATAAATATCTCCACGGACATGAATCTGGAAGGTCAACTGAACTTTTTTTTTGGGACACTTGCAAAACGAATGAGTCTTGGAGTAACGCATGCTGTCTTTATAAGTATTGAGCAATTCCAAATGAAATCGACAAATGGCAAAACATGAGTATTTTTGCTCCAAACACATAAATACGACAAACATATCAAAACAGTATATTTACTATGAAAAAGAAAACAAGTTAGAAATATTTTTTTCTAAATATCTCGAGAATAGCTGCATTCAGAAAGAGATTGATCAAGAGTTTTTGTTCTAAATCACATTACGATCCATAACTTGAGCCTAAAAATAATTGTAAACATACAAAAATTCGAAGTTCAAAAATTCATAAAAATTCGATGTTCCACAAAGTTCGTCAAAAATAGTTTTATCATGTTGGACTCATGTTTTAAATATTCTAAATGACTTCTATTTTATATGATTTTTTTTAAATTGAAAAAAAAAACATAAAAATTTAAAAAGAATTAAAATTGAAAAAGACAATAAATTAGAAATGTTTTTTTTTTTCAAATATTTCGAGAATGGTTGCATTTAGAAAGAGATTGATAAAGATTTTTTTTTTTAATTTTAAAGTACACCAGGATTCATAATTTGTGACTGAAAATGATTTTTTTTATCCCTTTTGTTTATTTTATGGTTCATTAGCGTTTTAACTGTAACAGAGCCGAATTTTAATCGTGTACATGCCACATGTTTATCATTTCTATAATTATATTCCCTTCTATACCATTGCATATGGTACACATTTACACAGTAGCCATTTATGCGTAAGAGTTTTCCTTCTGTTCTTCCATTATCCAGTTAGACCGGATAGCGGAGACAGTTGATAAATCATTGTTGAGTTATTTATAGAACAGCAGCCCGATGTGTCTTGCAGAGATGAGCAGTTGTATGGATTAATCGATCTTATTTCGACCGTGGATCGATCTCCATCGCTGATGATTGTTGCGTTGACGTAGTTATTCTGTAATAACACAAAGATGGACAATGAGGGCCCTGAGTTTTGAACTCAAGATCGATCGCTTACTAAACGAACGCATAACTAATGTGGCTACGGAGACCCCCCTGAAAATGATTGTACACATACAAAAATTCGAAGTTTCGAAAATTCATAAAAACTCGATGTTACAGAAAGTTTGTCAAAAATAGTTTTACCATCTTGGGCTAATTTTTTTTAATATTCTACATGACTTCTATTTTTTATGAAAAAATAAAAAAATATATATGCGTGCTAGATATTGCAAATTAAAGGTTTTTTTTTGGAAAAAAGAGTACTAATTGTTTTTCTCAGTGTATATTTTTTCACGTTTTAACGTTAATACCCTATATCTCTTTCTAAGACATTTTTACGATACGACTCATAGTTTTTGAGATATAAATTATCAAAGATTTCTCTTTCTAAAATCGCTACGCCCTTTTCAAAAGTTACACTTGGGTAAAAAAAAGTCCCAAATGCTGTGGAAATCTCATATTTCCTCCAACCCAAACGGAATACAAACTTGCGTTCAAGTCAACAATACAAGTTTTTAAAATCGGCATTTTTAGTTCGATTTCAGCAGAATTGCAGTATTCGGTTGAATCCTAATGCAATAATTGGTGAACAGTTTCATTCATCACATATGTTTGAGCATATTTGTTGTTTCTTTTTTGGTTGATTTGCATCAGCACTACTTTCTTCCAGAGTGGTGCATCTGCATTCGCTTACCTGCGGTGGTTATTGTCTGCCATATTACCACAGGTAGATATGCACCGATTTGAAAGCAGATTCAGTACGTTGTCTCATTACCTCGGATCGGATGTGTGTTTCTCTCGTCTCATGCAGACTCAGTAATTTTGTGCCCAACTGAAGCTACCGCTCTATCGAAGAGCAGACACAATTAATTGTAGTTTCGTTGCCAACCGTTTTCACTGCCATATCGTCGCAGAAAAAACTGTGTCCCAGCGAAAGAGACGACATTAATTCCGTTTAATTGTCACCGGGTGAAACTCGTTGATCTTTTTGTGTGACCCAAGTCGGGTAGCGCGAACACCATCAGATTCTGCCAATTTCGCCCCATACGTATGCCAAACTGTAGCACCATTCATTTGAATGCGAAGACATTTCTGATCGTCAGATCTGTCGTTTTCATCGTGTAGCTAAATTAGTGTTACAAATAGTGATAGTCATTAGTGATAGTCAATTGTGAGCTGTTTTCAATTGTTAATTCATGCGAACAAAAAGTTATTCGAAGTGCAAAAGTGTCAAAATTGGATGAAGTGATTATATCCAAGCGCAGACAAAACAGTGGAAGTGCGATGAGAAACGAGTTTGATTTGGTTGATCTTGTATCCCTTGCTTGGTGGTGAACTGTTCCCCGCTTAGAATCAGCATAAGAAGTGAAACAAATTGGAGAAAATAGAGAGAAACGATGGCCAAAGTGACACCGAAATTCGGCAAAGCGGAACCGTTCGAGGATTACCTAAGTGAGTGGAGCCACAGATGACTGGGAGTCGAAGAGAAGAAAGGGTTTTCAATATATTTTTTTCTACAGTGGATAAAAGTTTAGTTTGAAGTTTGAGCGGACAGTGACACGTGATTTGTTTGGGTTCTTCTGGTCTTTATTTTGGTCGGTGGTGCCAACAAGTCGCTTGTGAAACGTGTCGCGGAGCGAAAATATGGGAATAATAGTGAGTCATGACCGGCGACAAGTTGCTCTTGATGCCGCGTTTAATCTTAATAGAAGGCAACGGTTCTTTGTTCATTTATTTTGATCATTTTAATTCGCTGATAGTGAAGGATTAATGGAAATATGCCATCATAACTTCAGTTGCCATCATAACTTCAGTTGCCATCATAACTGAAGAAATCACCAAATCGATCGAAAATCGCCAACTTTCTCACTCTCTCTCTCTCTCTCTCTCTCTATCTCTTCTTTTCACTCTTTTTCATTCTCACCCTCTCATCTCCTCCCTCTTTTATTATTTCTCTCTTTATTTTTCTCTCGCTCTAATTATTTAACTTTGTTTCAATTTTTTCTTTCTCTCTCTCTCTTCCCCTTTCTTTCTTTTACTTTCACTCTCTCCCTTTTTCTCTTTTTCTTCCTTTTTCTCTTCACAACGTCATTTGCGAATTTGGCTAATTAAGACCGGGAAATGAGAGTTTGGGTTCAGTTTTTTCGGCTTTGGCGTATGAACTGAAAAAATTGAAACCCTCCATAATTTCCACGCATACCCACGAATTTCTCTCACACTCGCCAAAAATTGGAGATCAAAGCATCGACATTTTGAAATATTTTTTTAAAAATTAACTAATAATTATACGATAGACATCATTCAGAAGCTACAAAATATTAACGTTGGATATTTCAAACCCATAAATTTGTACCTGTAATAGGAGTACCGGTAAGTTTCTTCGTTTTTTTCAAAAATTAATGCTTTATTCTGCAAAAATGGTTAAAAATTTAATACTCAAAGTATTGCCCATCGCTAGTCACAACCTTTTCCCATCTTTCTGGTAATTGACGGATTTCTTTGCGGAAATAATCGGCCGCTTTGTCAGCTAACCACGAATCGATCCATTTTTTGACTTCATCAAAATTGGAGAAGTGCTGAATTATTTCCTCTAGGAAAGGCCTTCTTCTAGCCTTGAAAAAGGTCAATTAGATGATCAATCAACCCTCCATGGGATTGAACTCGCTTTTTTTTATATTGAAGATATTGTGATCCCAACCTTAGGCCGGGCTCGTAGTAAACGCGAAGGCAACGAAAACATCTGCGAATGATCGCCGGGAAAGTTCTTTTGAACTATGGAGGTTTTAAACTTTTTTAGTTCATTCGCCAAGGCTAATTTGGAAAATTGAACCTAAACTCTCCGGTCTTAAGAAAGGCCATTTGGACGCCATCGCCATAGACTTGGCAGGATGTCTGTGGAATCACTAAAGTTGTTGTGGAAAGAAAAATAAAGAGAAAGATAAAAACGGAGACGGCGAAAGAAGAAGAAAAAAAAAGGGTAAAGAGAGAGCGAGAGAGAGAAAGTGAAAGGAAGTGAGAGAGCGAGAATGAATGAAAGAGGAAGAGAAAGAGATTGAGAGTGAGAGAAAGAAAGAGAAAGGAGAAAAAAGAACGAGAAAGAGAGACTGAGCGAATGAAAGGAAGAAAGAGGGGGAGAGAGATTGAGAGGAAGAAAGACAGAGGCAGATAGAGATTGAGTGAAAGCAAAAAAGAGCGAGAGAGAGACTATTATTATTGAATGGCGTTAACGTTCCCTGTGGATTTTTTGCCGTCTCAACGTATGCATTAACTAGCGTCTTTTATTAGTGCTTAGTTGAAATTTCTTAAGGCTAATAACACTTGAATGTATTCCGAGGGCAAGCTCTAGAATACGCGTGATCACAGTGCAAGTCGGAGGAAATTTCTTTGACGAAAAATCTCCCGGCCAGAACGGGAATCGAACCCGAACACCCGGCATGATAACGTGAGACGCTAACCACTCGTCCACGGGTGCACAAGAGAGAGAGAGACTGTGAGAAAGAAAGAAAGAGGAAGAGAGAATGAGAGAAAGAAATAGAGAGACTACAAGAAAGAAAAAAAGAGAGGAGAGAGAGACTGAGGAAATGAAAGGAAGAAAGTGGGAGAGAGAGATTGAGCGAAAGAAAGACAGACGCAGAGAAAGATTGAGAGAAAGAAAGAAAGAACGAGAGAGAGACTGTGAGAAAGAAAGAAACAGGAAAAGAGAAACTGAGAGAAAAAGGAGAGAGATAGAGAGACTGAGAAATGGAAGGAAAGAGGGAGAGAGAGAGACTGTGGAAAAGGAAGAAAGAGCGAGGAAAGACTGAAAGAATGAAAGAAAGAAAAACGGAGAGAGAGACTGAGAGAAAGAAAGAAAGATGGAGAGAGAAACTGAAATATGGAAGAAAGAGGGAGAGAGAGACCGAGAGAAAGAAAGAAGGAGGGAGAGAGAGACTGTGAGAAAGAAACAAAGAGAGAGAAAAAGACTAAGAGATGGAAGGAAGAGGGAGAGAGAGACTGAGAGAAAGAAAGAGGGACAGGCTGTGAGAAAGAATGATAGAGGGAGAGAGAGACTGAGGGAAGGAAAGGAAGAAGAAGAGAGAAACTGATATATGGAAAGAAAAAGGGAGAGAGAGAGATCCTAAAAAAGGAAAAAAAAGAGGGAAAGACAGACTGACAGATAGAAAAAAGAGGAAGAGAGATGCCGACAGGAAGAGAGACTGAGAGAAAGAAAGAAAGAGGGAAAGAAAGAGAGGGAAAGAGAGAGAGTCTTTTCCGGGTCGGCTCGTTTTGGGAACTTTCTGATTCCGTTAGATTCCGAATCGTTTAAATTATCCTACCAAAAATATTTCTCAAGTAAATAACCTAAAATTTAAAAAAATCATTATAAACTTGATTGTACCTATCTATTCCTATAATTATCCTAAAATTTCCTCCTATCCTTTACAATTTCGTTGCAATGTACAGGGAAACTTCGATATAACGTACATTTTTTTTTCAAAATTGTACGTAATATAGAAGCATAATAAAGAACATTGCTCATATTACTTTATTGTGATGCTGTTTGGGTAGAGTTCGTAAATAATGATGAAAAAATCCAACTAAAAGGTGGAGCCAACATGATTGATGTTTCCCTTCATACTGTTGGTTGAGGATAAATAGATGAAAATGAGCGCTACTTGTTAAAAAAAAAATCCCTTCCCTTCTTCCGCTGTTTGTGAGACTTGTAGGTAGTTGTATGTATACAACTTCAGTTCAGAACTTAAAAAAAATATTTTCTATAAAAATGTACTTCAAATTTAAAATATTTATTTTTTGTGAAATTTTTCAAATTTTGTTCTAAATTATTGAAAATTCTCTGACTAAAATTTTATTGACCTTAAAGTTTTTAAGATTTTTTTTCTCGAAAAAAAAGGTGAAATAGCCTAAAATTGAAAAAAAAATCAAAATAAAACTATTTCGGTTAGACAATGAAATATAGGAAATTGTTCAAGCTTTCATTAAAAAACAGATTTAAAAAATAAATCATTTTTTTCATAAATCTGTTTGCCATTTTTTAATGAATATTTTGAATTTTATCAAAAAATGTTATTTTTTATTATTAAATTTAGTTTCTAATATATGCGAAGTTATAAACTGGCGAATTGAATAATACAATTTCGTAATCCTAGGTTCACAACGCCGCATTTTGTGATCATCAAATTTACAATAAATTTTCGTTTTTTCAAATTAATTTGATTAATAAGATGATTTTTATATTCCATACTTCCGAGCTTTGAAAATTCAGAGTTGACGACGTCATTATTTTATTATTATGGGTGTGATACTTGTGTGCTAGATATCTCACATCGTACACAAAATTTCGCTTTGACGGTGCCATTCTATGCAAAATATTTAGTTATATCATGTTCGTGCCAAATATGCGCCATTTTTCATATTTTCTAACTATGTTTAACCCTCATTCACGTTTTTCAATGGACAAAATTACGTCTTCGGTATTAAAACCTCGCAATAGCTAACACTTTTTGATTCGTTTCTTCAATGTGTTCAATTTTGTAGAAGAAACAGACTGCTAAACTGGTTCTATGGATTATGGTAATCAAATTGTTAGAAATTCAAAGCAAAAAATCGCGATTCTGTAAACAATATTAAGTATGATACAAAAAAATCTTGCGCCTTGGTCGGAGCTATCAGTCCCATGTGTTCTTACACTGATGAAAAAATACCCAAACTACCGTGGCTGGCTCTAAAATCGCATCTTACTCTGCACCGCTGTGTGTGGCATGTCTCATGGTTTTCGCTGCGGCTTTCCCGCAGGTACCGCGCGGACAAAACCGATAACTGTGCCAAGAGGCTAAAGCTCCTGTTTAATACTTGATAGGCTAATAACACTCTCTCAAACCAATTAAGATTGAATTGTTGTTCTTCCACAAAAAATAATTATTGCTGATGTCGCTAAGCGCTCAATAAATAGGATTCTACAGTGGTGGATACGACTTTCGAAACATTTTCTCCGACATTAACTTGAGTTGAATATTCTTCCAATTCCAATTCAACAATTACACTCAAAGCCGATGCTGGGAACTGCATTAGCTCATACTCGTATATTTCGTACCTTGCTCCGTTCAAAAACTTTCGTTAAGCTCATGGTACCACAATCGCGTCATCATCGCGTTCATAGTTGTTATTGCGGTTGTCATGGTGATCATTCTTTCTCAAACCCGAGATGGAAAATGAAAGGTGGGAAGATTTTTTAAATCTGTGACGTCACAGATTTTGTTTATGTATGTTACTTTTCTTATAATAGCCCACTACATAGGAAAAGTGTTGTTATTAAAAGTAAAAATAAGCAAATGAAATGAACGATCTATTTTTTCCCCTAAATCAATGCTAGCGTTAAAAATCATAAGGTCCCGACATTCTAACAGAAACTGAAATTTTAATATTTTTGAAGTGTTCTAAACTTAATTTCAATTCAATTTTACTTCTCGTTACGTCGACCAAAACGTTAACGAACAAAGTCAGAGTCACATAAACTTTTGTTCCTTTGGTGGATAAACATTTGACAGAGCATGGGAAAAAGGTTGCAAGTCATTTCATGTAAAATGAACTTGAAAAATAAATTTGATTGACTGCGTATAACTTAGATTGAGACAAAAAGTTTTCCGCTTGCGTCTTAGTTTTAGACGACTGAAGTTTTCAGCACCCTAATTGTGAAAAAGTAATTACAATTGCTGACAAAAGTCAAACTTCCATGAAGTTGCTCTAGAATCCAAACATAGTAGACATTAAAAATTAAATTAAACATTTTATAACATTTTATGATATGTTTTGTTTTTTTTTGTTCATAATTCGAAAAATATGATTTGGAAATCTGTAATTAGCTTCTGTACATCCTCTTTCAACGTTATTCGTTTGCACATTCAATTTTGTACCATTTGAGTAACTGACTGGTATGCCTGATATGTGAACTTCCTATCTTCCTGACTACTAACACAATCAAAGTTCAACACGACTAAAACCTGTGAATCTTCCCACCTTCTATCCTTCATCTCGTCTCAAACCGATGACAACCGTCATTTATTGTTACTTTATATTCTACTCAGTGCAACATAAATGGCTTCAAACCAGAGCAGAGAGCACACACTTAATTTGCTCCACAATAATTTCTCTGGGTGCATATGTCTGGTGGCGACGCGCCTGGAAGAAAGAACGAACGAACGAAAAAAAACGTGTATTTGGTGCGATATGAGCAGCGTGGAGAGTGTGTCTCGCCGTTAGTCTTTTTGCAACGATATACGCGTCAATACCGCCATTCGAAACGAGAGTGCTCCGAGTGCGATTCGCTGGGCTTCAGTTTCATTCGATTGATTCAATCACCATCTCCGACCCGAGGTGAAGCGAGGTTTTCTTTCACCGTTTCACCGATTCTGTGGAATGTCCGAGGCGGAAGTGGTTACCTACGAAAGTGTCGAAGAGAACTGCCAAGATTTCCTAGGTAATGTTTGTACTGTGATGACGATCAATGGGTTTCGGGGGATGACGCATTGGAGTTCTGATTGTACAGAGGTGCTTAGTCACACGTACACATAGGCTAGAACACGCGGATTTCATAAGGAAAGATAACACCTTTCTGAAGATAATGTGTTAATCAGTGTTTTTGCTGTCCACTTTCAGATGCCTTGCTTGCCGATCTGCAAAATACTGTGCCGGGACATCAACACGTAGGCGGTAGCGGTGGCGGCGGCGGATCATCGGTTCCAGGCTATGGCAGCCTAAATGGTGTGAGGAAACAAACTTCAAGTCCGGTGAGTAAATGTTTCATTCGATTCTGCGACAAATTTCACCATCACACTGGTCAGCCAAATCAAGGGCTGTTCAATTACTTTTGAATGCGTAACATTCACGGTGTAAATTATTGTGGTTCGAGACATGTTTGTTTGGACAAACCAACACGCTTCAAAATTAGAGTCCGTTGGTAAACAGATTGCTTCTGGGTAAAACACCGAAACGGTGATTATCATTAAACCGGCCCGGCTATCGCGTGTTTAAACCAATGCGAACAGGTGTGCTAGTGCGACAATTAGTGTCTGATTTCCTCACACGTTTGTGTCGATAATATTTCACTAAAATGGTAGATTTGTAATCGACACTTGATTTACATCTAACCAAATCCAAAGACACTAATCTTAGGTTTCGGTTTTGAATATTTTAATCCAATTATATTCCTAGGCTAGCGGTACGAATGGTAGCCTTCCAGGTTGCAATTATCCTAATATCCCTTTATCTACCATCCTATGTTTGTCATCTTGTAATTTAATGTTAAATCTGTAATCTTTATTGTTATTCATTAAAACCTTTTTGAAAAAAAATAATTGGACATTATTTCTTTTGAAGGCTAACAGGCTTTGATTGTGGTTAGTTGTGTCCATTTCAAACATATCGAGGAATTACAATTTAGCTTAGTCAAAAATATTTGGGGATGTGGTTTCAGTTTTCCATTCACGGTCGATTGTGAATGGAAAACTTTGTTTTTTTTCATGTGGTAAAATAATCTCTTACAAAAGCTGGGCCATACTATTTCACTTCAATTGACACATCGTCACTCAATAATGAGCCAATCGCCTTTGAATTTCCTGAAAATTCGTGCAGGCTGAAAATAGCGCTTTTCTCTCTTCACGCTCAATAGAGAGAATGTCACTTCAACTTCATACAGTCTTGATCAGGGTTGCCAATAATATTTTTCAAAAAAACTGGAAAATTGCTCTTCAAAAAACTGGAAGAAAACTGGATCATATAAAAACGGTTCAATTTAAAAAGATCGGTTTTAAAATGATTTTTTTTTGCCCATTCCTATGATTGAGAAATAAAATTTACTTCGAAGCGTTGTGTAGTTCATTAAACAGCGAAATGAACAATTGATTAATCATATCATTCGAGTAGATCAAAATGTCATTTCGCACTACTACAACATTACTGTGAAACAATATTTGAGGATCTTCTAGAACATCTAGTAAATACGTTTTTTTGGGTATAACTTCAAAAATATCGTTGTTATTGCTTCGTGTCCATCATGTCATCCTTCATGTCATGTCATGCCCAGATTAATTGAGGTGCATGGGGTCACGGAATCAAACTTCAACCCTCTGTTCTTTTTCTTTTAACGCGAATTTTGATTTCTGTAGTGTTACTTTTGACCATATTCGTTGCTATCTCACGAATAATGTAGATCAAGAAAAATCGATCTGCGGTTTGTCGCTTTTGCTTGGTTGGTTTCAGCTCCCACTCGTTAACATTTGAAATCATGCGGATCATGCGTACTGTTAATGCTATTTTGAACTGAAAATCCTTTGGGAGACCATGAGATGTAAACGGAAACAAGATTACTAGGGTTTTATGTTCATATCAATCAATGTCAATGGAACACTTTGACTCTATGCTCTTCTGAAATTTAGAATGATTTGGAATAGCAATAAAATTTGACGATTATATAAACTCAAAGGCAGCATAGCACACGGGCTTTACGAACCTATTTAGGTGAGATATTTTGCTATGAACATTGCCAGTCGTGATTGAAATTATAGTTCAAGTCTGAACTTCAGAATATTTTGGAGAACCTAGAACATCTGATATTTATAAAAATTCAAAAACAGTGTAGCACGCACTGTGCGCTAACCGTATTGAATTCGGAAGTGTAAGCGAGAGAAAAAAAAACACTGAGTTGAAAAAAAAGGTCGATCCAAGGTAAATACATATTGGATCGGTCGAACAATGAATGTGAAAAAAAACAAATTGGTCAAAGGATAGAAAGGGTGAGTGGCGGATATTATGTATACATTGTGAATTTATTTTACATAAAATGAATAAAACCGAAGCACACATATAAAAAACTGAATATATCTGAAGAGGCTAAACTTCGACAACTCGACAACTCGACAACTCGACAACTCGACAACTCGACAACTCGACAACTCGCAAGCAGATCGGTCGAACCTATATTTGATCCGATACAGGTGTTTTTTTTACATCCGTTTCTAGTGTGTATTTTTTCATTCTTCCATCATTCTGTATAGCTTCTGTGCACGATTTACACCATTGTTTAAACTTTGTGTTTACCAAATCGGCAAGCGTTGGCATTAGGGGTGTCCATTTTGATACATCACCGTTGAACTATTATTGGAACTTTTTTCATTTTCAAATTACACATAATAACAAAAATTGAAATAAATAAAATTTTCAACAATAACTAATATAGAAATATAATTTCTTTTACTAATTTATATTTTCCAAATAATTATATTCTGTTCATATCGAACAGTTGTCTACTTCTTCGTTTTTATTAATATGGCAGAGGGCGGGGAGGATCCCCCATCCACGCCAAAGAATATATCAGATAATGAACCTCCTCCTGGAGAGCAGGAGGATGAAACAGAAGATGAGGAGGAAAATTCTGTTTACGAGATAGAAAGCTCTGAAGATGAGGAAAAAGACGAGAAGCAGGATTTTCGTCTAAAAGAATACCCTGATGGCGCCAAAGGCCCATTTATCGTATACTTTAGACGAAAATCCAAACCTCTTAATGTCATTCGCATCTCAAAAGAGTTGACACAGAAATTTTCCGAAGTTACCGAGATTACTCGGATGGGGCCAGACAAATTACGAGTTGTCGTCTCCAGCAGAACCCAAGCGAATGAAATAACGCGCTGTGATCTCTTTGCGATCGAGTATCGCGTATACGTACCCTGTTGCAACGTTGAAATAGACGGTGTAATAAACGAAAAGGGTTTGACTCGAAAAGAGATACTCGATGGTGTCGGTCGCTTCAAGAACTCTTCACTTAAAAGTGTGAAGATTCTTGCATGCGATCGACTGAAATCTGTGTCACTTAAAAATGACAAAAGAGTCCTCAATCGGACAAACTCTTTTCGTGTGACATTTGAAGGTTCCGCCCTTCCTAACTACGTTGCAATAGGTGCACTTCGTTTACCTGTTCGGTTGTTAGTACCCCGGGTAATGAAATGCAACAAATGTATGCAACTCGGTCACACGGCCGCCTATTGTTGCAACAAAAAACGTTGCGCAGATTGTGGAGAGAGCCATGATGAGAATCCTTGCCCGAAAGAGCGCAAGTGTCTTCATTGCGGCGGGACTCCTCATGATCTTACTCAATGCCCGGTGTACATACAACGAGGGGAAAAAATCAAGCGTTCCTTAAAAGAACGTTCCAAGCGGACTTATGCAGAAATGCTTAAGAGTCCCGTTCCAACGATTCAGGACAATCCCTACTCCATTCTGCAGAACGACGAGCCTGTTGCTGACGCTCCCAATGCAGGAAGTTCCGGTACATCGCAGGGTGCCATCAGGAAAAGAAAAATTACTTCTTTTCCATCACTCCCCAGAAAGAAAACCGAAACTTCCCAAGTTGGAATGAAAACTCGAATCGAACGTGCTGAGAATAGACCGAAGCAAGTACCTCCTGGTTTAAGCGGTTCTTCTACGCACCAGGGGTCCTCAGCACTTCCCGGAGCAGCACCCAACACGTCTGCTCCTTTTTCGCGGTCGAGGCAACAGCCACAATCTGGCTTGCTTGCGCTTTCTGACCTGGTGGACAACATTTTAAATGCTTTAAATATAAACGACCCTCTTAAAAGCATAGTATTTAGTTTGCTTCCGATTGTGAGAACATTTTTGAAAGAAAAATGTGGTTTTTTGGCAGCGTTCATTTCCCTCGATGCCTGATTCAGTGCAAGAGGTCAAGGATTTGACCACTGTAATACAGTGGAATTGCAGAAGCATTATTCCTAAACTAGATCAGTTTAAATTTTTAGTTCACAGCTCTAACTGTGATGTATTTTCTCTCTGTGAAACATGGCTTTCTTCAGCCGATGAGCTGAATTTAAATGATTTCAACATTATTCGCCTCGATCGAAATGACTCGTTTGGTGGCGTACTATTGGGGATTAAAAAATGTCACTCCTTCTATAGAGTCACTCTCCCATCGATGACAGGCATTGAAGTTGTTGCTTGCCAGACACAAATCAATGGCAAAGACCTCTGCATTGCTTCGATATATATCCCTCCCAGAACTATGGTAGGCCGCCATCAGTTCTTTGATACTATCGAGGCAATGCCGGAGCCGCGGGTAATCTTAGGTGATTTTAACTCCCATGGAACAGCATGGGGATCACTCTACGATGACAACCGTGCCACTTTGATTTATGATCTGTGCGACAACTTCAAATTGACAGTTTTGAATACTGGGGAAGCAACCAGAATAGCCAACCCTCCTGCACGGGCAAGCATGCTAGACATATCTCTATGCTCTTCTTCGTTATCCCTGGATTGCATGTGGAAGGTAATCCAAGATCCCCACGGTAGTGATCACCTACCAATAATTTTATCGATCGCTAATGAATCAAGCTCTCGTGAGTCAGTCAATATTTCGTATGACCTCACGAAGAATATTGACTGGAGAACATTTGCGGAAATAATATCTGAAGCAATTGTTTCAATGCATGAACTTCCTCCACTCGAAGAGTATAACTTTATATCGAGTTTGATTTACGAAAGCGCACTTCAAGCTCAAAAGAAACGTGTACCGGCTACCACTTTCCGACGTCGTCCTCCATCACTTTGGTGGGACAAGGAATGTTCAAAGGTCTACCTTGAAAAATCATCTGCTTTCAAAAAATTCAGGAAAACTGGATTAGTGGAATGGTTTCGAAAGTACCAAGCTCTAGAAGCCAAACTAAAAGGTCTGATTAAAGCAAAAAAGCGTGGATATTGGCGGAAGTTCGTCAATGGTTTGTCAAGGGAGACAGCTATGAGCACTCTTTGGAATACGGCTAGGAGAATGCGTGGCCGGAACCATACAAATGAAAGTGAGGAATACTCTGACCGTTGGATTTTCAAATTTGCAAGAAAGGTTTGTCCCGATTCCGTTCCTGCACAAAACGTCGTACGCGACATTCCACTTCAAAGCGATTATGAGAATTTTTCGATGGTGGAATTCTCAATTGCCCTCCTCTCATGTAACAATTCAGCTCCGGGGTCGGACAAGATTAAATTCAACTTGTTGAAGAATCTTCCAGACTTGGCAAAACAGCGTTTGCTGAACTTGTTCAACAAGTTTCTGGAGCTGAATATTGTCCCGCATGACTGGAGACAAGTGAGAGTGATAGCCATACGGAAACTCAACAAGCCGGCTAGCGATCACAACTCGTATTGGCCGATTTCAATGTTATCCTGTATTCGTAAATTGTTAGAGAAAATGATTCTACTTCGTTTCGACAAGTTGGTCGAAACGAACAATTTGCTGTCAAATACGCAGTTTGGCTTCCGCCGAGGTAAAGGGACAAATGATTGTCTCGCGCTGCTATCTTCTGAAATCCAAATCGCATTTGCTCGCAAAGAACAAATGGCTTCCGTTTTTCTCGATATCAAAGGGGCATTTGATTCAGTTTCCATGGAAATTCTCTCAGAGAAGCTTCATAATCGTGGACTTTCACCAATTCTCAACAATTTCCTGTACAATTTACTGTCAGAAAAGCACATGATTTTCTCTCATGGCAGCTCGAAATCTTCTCGTTACAGTTTTATGGGCCTACCACAAGGCTCCTGCCTAAGCCCCCTCTTGTACAGTTTTTACGTCAATGATATGGATGATTGTCTAACTAGAGACTGCACGCTGAGACAACTTGCAGACGATGGAGTTATTTCCATCACGGGTACTAATCCCGTCGTTCTGCAAAAGTCGTTGCAAGATACCCTGAACAATCTGTTCACGTGGGCCCTCAAGCTAGGTATCGAATTCTCTACGGAGAAAACTGAAATGGTCGTTTTTTCTAGGAAGCACGAACCCGCCCAATTCCAGCTTCACCTATCCGGCAAAACGATCCAACACTCTATGTTTTTCAAATACCTGGGTGTATATTTTGATTCTAAGTGTACCTGGGGGAGACACATTGCGTATTTGAAACAGAAATGCCAGCAAAGAATCAATTTTCTCCAAACAATTACCGGAACATGGTGGGGTGCCCATCCAGGAGACATCATTCAGTTGTACAAAACAACGATATTATCAGTTTTAGAATATGGCAGTTTTTGCTTCCGATCAGCTGCCAGGATTCATATTCTCAAGCTGGAGAGAATACAATATCGTTGCTTGCGTATAGCCATGGGGTGTTTGCATTCGACACATACGATGAGTCTCGAAGTCTTGGCAGGAGTACCCCCGCTTACTCTTCGGTTCACAGAATTATCCTACAGATTTCTCATCCGTTGCAAGATCATGAATCCATTGGTAATTGATAACTTCGAAGATCTACTCCAACTGACTCCTCAGTCAAGTTTTATGGCTTTATACCATGAGTACCTTACACACGACGTGCACCCTTCACCAGGCATCCAACCAAGTTTGCTTCCCATACTTCTGCAATTCCTCTGTCATTTTTGATCTGTCCATGCGACAAAAAATCCATGGAATCCCAGATCACCTGCGTTCCGATTCTATTCCGCCGATATTTTCGGCAGAATATGGGAAAGTTAGATCTGATAAAATGTTCTTTACTGACGGTTCATTCATAAACGGGTCCACTGGCTTCGGCATCTTCAATGAAAATTCCAGTGCCTCTTTCAAACTCAAAGATCCTTGTTCCGTGTATGTCGCTGAACTGGGTGCGATATATTACGCATTACGGATCATTGAAACATTGCCCATCGACCACTATTTTATTTTTTCAGACAGTCTCAGCTCAATAGAGGCAATCCGCTCAATGAAAGTTGATAAACGCTCATCTTATTTCCTAACAAGAATAAGACAACTATTGAGTGTTTTGGTCGAAAAATTATTCACGATTACCTTAGCATGGGTTCCCTCTCATTGCTCGATTCCGGGGAATGAGAAAGCGGACTCGCTAGCTAAGGTGGGCGCTTTAGAAGGCACACTTTTTGAAAGGCAAATTGCTTATAATGAATTTTTCCACATTCCTCGTCAGTATACGCTCGTAAGTTGGCAACGCATGTGGAGTGGTGATGAGTTCGGTCGTTGGTTACACACGATTATCCCTAAGGTCTCGACGAGTGCATGGTTCAAGGGATTGAATGTAGGTCGTGATTTCATTCGTGTGATATCTCGGCTTATGTCCAATCACTACAACCTAAACGCGCATCTCTATCGCATTGGGCTCGCAGCAAACAATTTTTGTGATTGTGGCGATGGCTATCACGACATCGAGCATGTTGTCTGGTCGTGTATCCGATTCCATGCTGCTCGCTCTCAGCTCTCCAGAGCACTGAGAGCACAAGGCAGACAATCGGATATCCCCGTCCGGGATATCTTAGGCAGCCGCGATCTTGATCTTCTGCTTCATATATACCTGTTCCTCAGAAACGCCAATGTCAACGTTTAATGATGTTTCCTTCGTTGTGTCCCTGTTTCATATCCCTCCTATCCGATCTATAAACTTTTACTTAGTCGCGGCAATACATACACACACTCTTTACAGATGCACGGGCCGAAGGTTGTGCAGTCCACTGATCATTCAACAAGAGCCAAAGGTTGTACCGCTCATGACAACTCTACACGAGCTGATGATTGCGCCGGCTAGTGACCATTCTATCCTGGATTCCTCGAGGCGAGAAAGACGCACCACGCTAGATATGGGGTACAGACTAGGGGGGCGTTGCTGATTAATGGTCAGCTGCATCCCAATAGGAAGTATCCCGTGTCGGGCACACGTACAGAGCATCGAAGACTGCGACATACCAATTATGAGAACACTTGTAATACTAACCTCGAGTCAACCGCGAGTAATCGGTTACATATTACTAACATAGTCTAAGCAAACATTGTCAAAATATTGAACTCCCAGCCCCGTTAGGCTGACGCCATATGAGCCTTAATAAAATATATATTTTGGAAAAAAAAAACTGAATAAAACTGGATGATATTTCAAAAAATAGGAAGTTTTCAGGATTTAACTGTTTGACTGGATCGAGAAAAAAAAACTGGTAGATTCCAGTTTAAACTGGAACATTGGCAACGCTGGTCTCGATTCGCTTCACGTTCGTTTCTTTCATTCTTCACACTGAGGCGAAATTATCAAATCGTCAAATGAAAATGATGTTGTTCTTATATCGAATGGAAGAGTAATTTTCGAATGAAAATTTCATTGGAGCTCGAACCATATGCACGGAAACTAACGAAAATGACGAAGTGAAAGGATGTGCAGTATGCCAGCAGGCGTAATCAGTGGCCAGCGCAGATTTTGTGCCTTTATATGTCCTCATGTGTCTTTTTTAGTTCCACTTTTTTGGAATACGGTCCGGGACAATCCAGTTTGAAGACATGACATTGATAAAACTTCCAGTTGAAAGCAGCGATCGTCCTTTCAACATGTGAAAATGAAACTAAGATAAATACCAATACCATATGAATATAATCCATTCGAGCAGGACAGGACAGCAGAAAAGAAAGATGTTGAAGATTCGATGTTTCATTATGCGTAGTGAATACACAGAATCGACATTGACATTTGCTGAAGAGAAAGGAAGAACCAATAAAGCCATTTTCATCTTTTAGATTCAAAATTGTCTAGTCCTGATCTGAAGATAATTTTATATTATAATGATAAGTTCTAGTGGAACCAGTTATCCATTGGATGACAACCATATGGAAACTCGTTGGTCGTTGCTGGTGATATTCGTGGAACAGAGACCTTGTTAGTTCCCGCTGACTGCAGACTTCTTATCGTCGAACAGTTTGATCGGCTTCTTGATCAGTACGGAGAGGTATGCATTAGGGTGCCAATGAAAATGGTCATCTCGAGTTTCAAAAAGTTACCCCATAGAAAATGTTCACTACCTCGAAAAAACACCCTATGCAAAATATCAGCTCAATCGGACTTAAGGGAGAGTGGCGCAAAGCGGTCAAAGTTTGAGTTTTTGGAAAATTGAAAAATCACCAAAGGAAATCGGGGGTTTCGAATTTTTTTTGATGCCAAACGTCTTAAAATTGTATGAATCGTCGAGATCTAGTGTCATCTCGAAAATTTTTTTTTTGGCAAAGATCGACACTCTGGGACTCGGCATGCGAAACGAAAAGTATGGTTTAGGGTGATAAAAAAAATAGTTATCTCGATTTTTCATTCGGAAATGTTGATTTTCACAATAGGGTATGCAAAATATGAGCTCATTCGGACTTCATTTACTGGTGTCACAAACGTTAGAATTTGAGTTTTTTTGAAAAACGTAATATCACCGAAAACCGAGGTTTTTTAAAAAAAAATTGATGCCAAATGTCTTAAAATTGCATTACTCGTCGAGATTTACCGTTATCTCGAATTTTTTTTTGTCAAAAAAAAAAGTTTTTTTCGGCACTTGTCGTTTTTCCGTCTTAAAAATAGATTTTTGAAGGAACAAATTTTATTGAGATAACTGTAAATCTCAACGTGTGATGAAATTTTAAGACTTTTAGCATCATTTTTATTAAAAAAAACGATTTCCGCTGATTTTTAGATTTTCAAAAAACTCAAATTTTAACGTCTGCGACACCAGTAAATGAAGTCCGAATGAGCTAATATTTTGCATAGGGTATGTTATTGTGCAAATCAACATTTCGTAGCAAGTTCCGAATGAAAAATCGAGTTCCAGAGTGCCGATTTTTGACAAAAAAATTTTTTAGAGATGACACTAGATCTTGACGTTTCATACCATTTTAAGACATTTGGCATCAAATTTGTTTTTTTTTCGAAAACCCCGATTTCCTTTACTCCCCCCTTGGGTGATTTTTCAATTTTCAAAAAAACTCAAACTTTGACCGCTTTGCGCCACTCTCCATTAAGTCCGATTGAGCTGAAATTTGGCATAGGGTGTTTTTTCGAGGTGGTGAACATTTTTTATAGGGTAGCTTTTGGAAATTTTAGGGTCGATTTTTTCCCATACATTCATTGGCACCCTAGTATGCATACGTGGACAATGCATCGGTTCAGTTGGATCGTTGTTTGCAGTAGTCCAAAACGCAGTCAGAGCGTACCAAAATTAAAATTCGTTGCCCGCCCTGCCGCATATGCCTCTTCTGCTACCTCTGCCGCTGCTACCACTACATACTAGAACGATGGCTTTAGTATATCAGCTCTGTTTCGCGGTTTGAAAATGAATTATGTTTTCGGAAAGCAACTGCCAAGTCTATTTGATTCGACTGGCGGTAGAATCACAAGGGGTGTGGCTTACAATACAATGTTTTGCTTGTATTCAAGTTATATTTCGCTGTTACTCTGGTTGCACTTTTTGGTTGAAACCATTTAAGGAGCACAAATTGAACCAACCAAAACGTGACACATAGTGCGTTTGGACAATGCTTCACATTTTACACTTATTCAATTGTTCATTGTTTATTCAAGAAAAACAAAATGCTATTTACTGTGATAGATGCGTGGAAACGTTTTCTATTAATTGATGTGAACATCTTTGCGATCTATCAGGAAATGCTCGAGTTATAAGCTTTCGAAATCTTTAATTTTTTCCTACATTTTCAGTGCCTAGATTTTCATTTTATTCCCTGTATCTTCCGGTTACATCACGTCAAAATTATATAGGGTTGGGGAAAAAGAAATGTCGTATTTCTGATCGAAATTTAACGCTTTATTTAACATACTTAAAATTATCCAATTGAGGTCAAATATGCGCCGTTTTGTTCGCAAACTTGTTGCCATTTAGAAGGCAACTTCATTATCCCCCCCTTATAAAATCCCCCCTTCTTATTTGCAAAAAACTCAGACAGCCAGTTTTCGCAAACCTGTTTTGAGGCCAACTTAGTATCACTAAGAGCGTTTTGCATGGACCGGAAGAGATGATAATCATTTGCCAGGTCCGGACTATACGGTGGGTGCAATACGACATCCCATCCGAGCTCCCGTAGCTTCTGGCGGGTCATCAAAGATGTGTGAGGCCGAGCGTTATCCTGGTGGAAAACAACACCATTCGTATTGATCATTTCTGGCCGCTTCTGGTCAATCGCCTACTTCAAACGGTCAAGCTGCTCACAGTAGAGAGCCGAGGGTCTGGCCATAGTTGAGCAGCTCATAGTGGATGACTCCCTTCCAATTCCACCAAACACACAGCAAAACCTTCCTGGCCGTCAATCCGGGCTTGGCGATGGTTTGGGCCGGCTCACCGCGCTTCGGCCACGACTTTTTTCGCTTTAGGTTGTCGTACGTGATCCACTTTTCATCACCAGTCACCATCTTTTTCAAAAATGGGTCGAGTTCGTTCCGTTTCAGCAGTGCATCGCAGGCGTTGATTCGGTCTAAAAGATTTTTTTTGCGCTAACTCGTGTGGCACCCATACACCCAGCTTTTTTTTGGAATCCAATATTCTGCAAATGGTTCCAAATGGTTTTATGGTCTAAACCCAGTTCCTGGCTAATCGAGCGAGTGCTCGCATGCCGGTCTACTTGGGTGATTTCAACAATTTTATCGGTTTCTGCGACGATTGGCCTATCAGTACGGGGTGTATCTTCGACAGCCACTACACCAGAACGAAATCGATCAAACCAACGCTGTGCTGTGCGAATCGTTACAGTATCGGGTCCATAAACTACACGAATTTTTTCTGCCACCTACGTTGCAGTTTTACCTCGCAGGTAGTAAAAACGTAAAATGTGGCGAATTTCTTGCTTGGTGGATCTTTGACGCGCTATAACTTGACACTGAAAAGGACAATCACTACACTGTCAAAACGACACTTTTAGCACAGATTGTCGTCTTTAAATAGCCGTATAGTATGACCCGATGCGATAAGTACAACACAAGATATGTTTAAGTGTTGCCATATATTGACAATATACGACATTTCTTTTTCCCCAATCCAATATTATTCAATCTGCTTGTTTATCACCACTTGTTTTAGAATGCATCGAAGTTTTTCAAATAAACTGTTAGAATAATATTTTAGTGGTGTGGAGAGACATGGTTTTGTAGCTGAAGATGGTTGAGTTATTTTTCATTCTTCCCCTCGCAAGAATAATATGATGAGCACTACAAAAATGGGCAAGTCTCGCAAGCTTTATTTTTCTTCTTGATACAATAGCTTAAACAGTTATCGTGGAAGTTGTCGTATGCATGTCCAAAGGGGTCTATATGTTTATTTCGTCACCATCATTCATCCATGTTTTTTAATTAACAGTACATTTAAACCGCTCAAGCTATAGTTAGATCGCATGAAAACTAACAATGTGTGCGTTCGATGCAAGAATACACAAGCGCTCACCAACAGACGGCATGAAATCGACGCTCCGTATCATATCATCGAGTTCATGGGAGAACATTGATAGCTTGTGTAATCAATGGAGCAATGAGAATGATTGATTTTCATTTATATAGTACTTGAATACACCTAAAATGCCAATGAGCCTACCACAGAATGACTCTTTCCAAGGCCACAACATTATTACCAAAGAACTTATAGATGGAATTTTCCAAAGATATTCAAAACCAATGTGCAATAAATAGTTAAAGCTGGAATATACATGCAATTCATCATGAATAAAAATATACATCGTTTTAACCTAAGGCTCATCGTTCCCGAGATAAAACCAAGATTAGGGGTAATCAGGATATTAAATTGAACTTTTTTTTTAAATTAAATTAATTCATTAATTTCCCAACAACTTCGCTGCACCGCATATTTGAGTTGGGCGTCTGAATTAAAGTTACGACTTTTTTTTGACGTAGGACTACGTCCCTAATTTTTATATAGGGGGGTTACTCTAAGAAAAATGTAAAGAAAAAATACGGGTTTCAAATGCATGTTACGCAAAATAGTTATTGATTTATACGAGGGTCATTCAAAAAATAAGTTTCAGTGCCTCAGAAATCGTGGAAAAATAAAAATCTTCTATAATGCGCGGCCCCATTCTGCTCGCGTAACCCAAGAGCAATTGAAAAAAATCAAATGAACTGTGTTCAAGCATCCTTCTTACTTCCCAGACCTCGCCCTTAGCGACTATCACTTATTCCCGGTGATGAAACAGGCGTTCGGCAGTCAACGATTCGATAACACTGAAGAAATTCGTGATGCAGTTACATCGTACGCTACGCACTTCGCGCTCGGAATAGAAAAACTCGTGCCACACTATGAAAAAGGCCTCGAACGGTACGGCGATTATGTAGAAAAATAGAAAATAAAACGTAGATTACGAAAATCACTCGGTTTTTTGTTCTAACTTTATTTTTCCGCGATTTCTGAGGTACTGAAACTTATTTTTGAACGACCCTCGTATGTATATAATAATCATTAGATAGGAAATTTATTCAGCATTTTTTTTATTGTAACAAAACAGTCAAGATAGTAAAACAAGTAAATAATTTAGCGAATAAAGTAGGTATGTATTTTAGACTTTATTCAATGTTTTTACGTTGCTTTCAATCTATTGTTTGGCACATTGCGTGTACGTGTAATCGCGATAATCATTACTGGAATGTTTGTGGAAATTTAAAAAAAACATCATTATAAGATTTTTCTTTGATTTAACTATTATTGAATATGATTTTTAATGCACCTAGGTTGAGTCTCACATTATCATGCCGGGTGTTTGGGTTCGATTTCCCTCTGGCCGGGGGATTTTTCGTCAGATAAATTTTCTTCGACTTGCACTGTGGTCACGCGTATTCTAGAGCTTGCCCCTCGGAATACATTCAAGGCGTGTTATCTGGCTTGAGAAATCTCAACTAAGTAATTATAAATGACGCTAGTTAATGCATACGTTGAGACGGCAAAAGTTCCACAGGGAACGTTAACGCCATTCAAGAAGAAGGTTCAGTCCGAACATATTGTGGAAGCTATTTTGAGCTTTACGGTTGCACAGAATCCTGCCCAAACCATGCACGAGCCTCCACCAAAATTCCTGGTTGAAAAATACTGTTCCTTCTTCCGTAAATCACGCCAGTACCTCTCGCCGAATAATTGAGCACTACTTGATGGGATCGTTCAATACGACGGGAAATTTCTTTGATACCAACATTTTCATGGTGAAATGCATCGATTTGTCTTTCTTCTGTCTCTGTGAGCACTTTTCCTTTTGGATTTTTTCAAATTTATGGATCAAAACAACTAAAACAACGGAAAATGTAACTGGTCTTATAGAAACTTGACACTTGAAAAATACAAAAACATATGAAAATCCTGCAATGTATGCACACTACACACTAGAATATAAATTGAAGCATTGTTTGTTTACAATGACACAAAGCAGCAAGATCAACACGCCTGGTCTTATAGAAGTTGGACAGAGTGTAGGAAGTTAAGCTTAAATTTTTTGTAAGATGATTGCTTCTTATCGTATTCAGCAAAATTAAATAAACGAAAGAGAAAAGGCGACCGATCGATTAATATTTCTGTATGAACGGTTTAATCAATATGGATTTCTAGGTAAATCTATGAACATCGATACAAGAAAACCAATCTTAATGTTGGAATATCTATATGATTTTTTATTATGAGTTTACAATTGAAAATAGAAAAAAAAACAATAATTAATGGTTTCGGATTTTTGCTGCCACTACAACTCTTACAACCCGTTTAAAGTTCAGTTCAGCTTTTCTTGGGCCACCAGCTACGAAAACCTAATTCAAAAGCAATTGTTCTCAAAGTCCTACTTCGAGTTTCCGTCCGTGCAGACCTTTCTACTTTCTCACAAAAATGTACAACGATTTTGTATGCGCCATTATAAAAAAAAATCGGTTCTAATTAAAATTGGCTGCCTGGTTATGAAAACTATCATTTTGAGTAGCTGTCACCTAATGCAAAAGGTTTAAAAAAACATGGAGTGCAACGGAGAGCTCTACTCGTTTTTGTTTCTCAATGTTTACAAACATTCCACCCGCGCTCGTGGAATATAGCTAACGAGACAAATCTAGCATCATCGTCATCGTCATACGATGGGGCGGCGATGACAGCCGAGAAGAAAAAGAGATATTTGTGTTTGATTGCAACAGCGCGAATTCAGGGTTCGCGCCGCCGAGGGCCGGCATATCTTTAATCGTCTCCGATGACAACTTTATGATCAAGCTTCAAGCTCTTCAGTGGAAGAATTCTAAATCCTTCCCTCCTGATGGTGACTGACGATTGATGATTCGCTTTTATGCGAACAGAAAATGTCGTGTGTGTGGATTACGCGGTCATGGCGCGATGACTCATTGTAGTAATGCAAAGGATAGCTTTGCTTCTATCATGTTATCAAATGCTAGTTTGTTGGTTTGATGAATCAAATCGAACGAACGTGTGCCTGGCGTCATGTTGGCGGTACTCTCAAACATACGTGGTTGATTATTTGGCACCGATCCAACCAGGTGCGACATGCATTTATTTTGAAATAGACTCAGGTGTTGCATCGATATTCATAGTAAGAGATGAATGCGGGACGCCAAGCGGAAATTTTGTAATTCAGAATCTGGAAAGTAGGGCAATCGTCGTGTGCCAGTTTAGTAAAGGATTTTCTTCTCTTAATTAAGTGGAAATATGTTGGAACTATTGATTTATTCGAGAAGATGTGGTTAACGGTGTGTTTTCTATGTTTTCTTATTTGCAGCAGTCCTACCAAACGACCACTAAAACCGTCACTGAGACACGTACGGCCAATGGCTACAACAGCTCATTGCCCCGTTCCACTACGCCCCATCACAACAACTCTCTGCCCCGGTCAAGCACGCCCCAGAAATTGCAAGGCTCCAATTCTGGCAATCTGTCGGAGTTGGATTCACTGCTACAGGACCTGAGCAGTGCTCGCTACGGAAATGTGGCTGAGAAACGTGAGTTTTCTTCGAAATGTATTTTCGTTGAACAATTGTACATGATTCTTTTTTTATTTTTGTTTATAGATCAACCCAATAATGGAACAACTAGTCCCTCGCCGTATGCCATCAACGATACAATCAAGCGGCCCTCGGTGGACAGTTTGCTCGATGAGCTCAGCAATGCGAATGCCAATCCGATTTACGCAGTGCCATATGGGTAAACCTGAACTCTTTGCACGGAGAGGAAGATTTTTGAATTTTTAAATGTTGTTGTGTTCTGTTTTAGGAACCAATCGCCTAATCCACAGCCCCAGCCAGCCCGACAGGTGACTATCACGGTACGAGAAACCACCACTGAAAAACTGACCGGCACCCCGAGTGCCACCTATCAGAACCAATGTGAGTACAATTGTGTGTATTGAAATAATTTTAGTTTAAGACGATAACAAATATTTCCAGAATGACTGTTGTCACCCATTACCATTTATTGTTATTTCACTAAGTACCTTCACCTATCATTAACAACCGGTTTTTGATCATGAACTTTCTGCCAATTTTTGGCGATGGATTAGAATAATGGATTATATAATTCATAACAATTCATGTTCGATTAATAGATAAATTTTCCTACAAATGAAGTACGATAACGTGGAATGGATTAATTGTATTTCATTTCATTTCCTTGAAATGTTATGTATCTGGTTGTATTTTTTATGGTATCAAAGAGGTCACAATTAATAACTAACTTGAATACGAGATAATTTCAAGTTTCACTAGGTAGCTATCGATTCTCCTGCCAAGGCGGAATCCAAACTGTTAATTATATTTTCCATATTTTCCATTTTCATGCAGCTGAGTTGCATTCTGAACATTGTTTCAAGATAGTTTCTCTTTGGATTTAGGTACCGGTAATAATGATCTCATTCTTCCACACTTTTCCACCCTTGGAAGTTACTTTAACATGGGGTAACCTTTTTGATCTACACTACCGGCTGGACCTTTCACCCTGCTGAGTGTTCATGTTCGTATATGATAAATACATAGTTTCATTTATTTGAGGTGTGGGGGGGGCGGAAGTGGAGAGGTTGTCTTTCACATTCTTCCTTCAACTCTTTCAATTGCATACCTTCACGGACCTGTAGATCTTCTTCGGTTAGTCCATATTACCAGAAAATACACCTTGAACCGGGGAAATACAACTTTGAGACTACAAGACGGCCGACATGCCGTTTTATCTATCTCGAGTGAAACGTTAATGCTATTATATTTAGCTGTTCATTGATTTTTTTTCTATTATAGAAGTTTTAAACTACAAAGTTCAATTGCCTCTAGCTTTGAAAAAGGCCAACAGGGAGTCCTGGGATTGAAATCACGATCTTTAGTTTGGTAAGTGGACGCGCAGCAGTTCAGGCTGTGGAGATCTCCAGATTCTACTGTTTGGCTAGTGGCCATTGCACATTGCACGCACCGCCTTTTAGTAACTCTTTGGGCTTGAATTTGACCACACCAAAACTGAAGGTCAGCAGGGGAACCGCGAATGTGTTGATCGTGCCTACCTTGTTCCCCGCGTTGAGGAAAGTCCTCAGGACACAGTTCACTCGGCTAAAGAACTTGTCTCGCAACTCCGTCTTGATGTCGGAATGACGAATCCCGGTGAGCTGTCGGAATCCAAGATATTTATAGGATCCGCCACGAACCATGTCTCTTAAAAACTCGTCGTTATAGACCTCGTAGCCTCCGGATTCGGTAAGTTGTCCTTTCAGCAGGTGGACACAGCGGCACTTGTCGAGGCCGAACTCCATGCAGATGTCCCTGCTTATTTCTTCGACAACCCGGATAGCTACACCTAGACGCTGACGTGAATCAGCGTAGACCTTGAGATCGTCCATGTAGAAGGTATGGGTCACTTCTTCGTTGGCGCCGTCCCCATACCTTATCTTATAGCCATGACCGTTCCTATTGAGCGTCCTACTGAGGGGGTTCAGTGCCAGACAAAACCAAAGCGGGCTGAAAGAGTCGCCTTGGAATATCCCCCTCTTTATCTGCAGCGTTGTAGTCTGCAACATATTTTCCCCATCACTAAGATGCAGAGACGTGCTCCACTGCCTCAACGCATGCTGCAGGAACCAAACGACGACGGGGTCAATTTTGTAAAGCTCCAATACCCGGACGAGAAACGAGTGAGGTATGGCGTCATAAGCCTTCCTGTAATCGATATAGGCCATGCTTAGGTTCCGCTGGTTATATACCGCCTGGCCGACTATGGCTGCGTCGATGGTGGCCTGTTCTTTGCAGCCATGCGTATGTGTTGCTGTCTTTCGGGAGGAGGAAGGTGACACCACGGGTGGCGAACTTAGGGAGGTTGTGTGGGTCACGTAGCACTTTGTTGAAGCACTCAGCTATCCTTGGATGTGCGACGGTCAGCTTCTTGTGCCAGAAGTTCTGAACATCATCGGGGTCCGGTGCTGCCCAGTTCTTCAGGTACCGCGAGGCTTCGCGGACATCGATTTCTTCGACGATGATAGCTGGCATCTCTCCAATTTCACCACAACTCTCCTCCTCTCGTCTTAATCACATTTGCCCGTCGCGTTGTTGTACTGGGGTTTCCCAAATGCCAGCCCAGAGGTTCGTCACATCGCTAATATCTGGCAAACCTTCACGGTAGTCGGGCTTCTCGTCGCTAATGTGGTCGTAGAACGCCTTTTCGTTATCTCTCAACATCCGATTTTGTTTTTTGCGCTTTGCAGAGTCAGAGTAACGTTTCAGCCGTTTTGTTAGAACGCTCAATTGCTGTAACAGTGTGTCGAGTTTTTCCGTCAGCTGATGAGCTCCCAGCTGGCGAAGTTCAGTAGACTGCACGATCACAGCATCTTGGCGACATAATTTCGCCGATCTGCTGTCCTTTTATACGCCATCAGCCTTCCAATTGAGGCGCGCTTGTTTAGGATCCGTTGCTCTAATCTCCTTCGCCATGGAGGCTCACGCCTTTCACGGAGATGTTGGAGCAGTCCGCCTCTTGGCCTTATACGGTACCCTAAACGGTTGCCACAGCAGCACAGTAAACTTTCAGTTGCAGCTCCTCCATGTTCTCAGCAACAACCAAGTGCAGCGGAAGAACGTGCTCGTTCATGAGCTTTACTGCACTTGTCAGCCTGCGGGATGTTGCAACTTCGGAATCCTGGGGCGCGACAAAGGATCTGTGTCGCGAAACTGTGAGATCGCCTCGTTGTAATGGAAGACCAGTAGTTGTTGATCTGGCTGTGGGTCTTCCGGCTCAGAGGGTTGTTGTACTGTGGCCTCCACTGGTGCTGATTCGCGTAACCTATTCGCGAATGAATTGCTCAGCCGTACTGAACTTCGTCTCGACACATCGCTTGCTCTGTTGTTCCTGGAGCTAAATTCTCTCTGCGCCTGCTGCTTGATCTCATCGATTTGCGTTTGGGAGAGCATGTTGTTACGTATTATCGCTCTAAGCCTCGCGTTCATCGCGTTCTAATCAAGTCTCCCGACGAACTCTGGATACGCTTCCTCGAACATTGTTAGTATTCGAGGGCGACCGCTCATGTCCGTCTCGAAAGCAGTGCAGATGTAGTAAGCGCGGATCACGAATTCGTTCATTTCGTGTGTCCACATGATCCGTCGCCTAGTGGTACCCACAAGTGAGGACGATTGTCTTCTGGCAGTCGCAACACGTCTCGTAGGCGCAGCGTTTCTTGGGTGATGTCGATGGCTGCTCTTTCCGTGTGGTGGCCCGCTCTTGCACCTCGCCCTCCAGCCGTAGCTCCATTTCATGGGTTTATCTCCTATGCCGGGGAGACAGCGGGTTGGTTGGGTATATTAGAGTCCCACCTTGCCAGAGGGACCTTTTCGGGCGCCGCCCCTAACATGGAGACAGACGCACCCCTCCAATGACCCGGGAGGTCTTCCCCGGGAGAGATATAGCGCTCTGACTCGCTCGCACCCCCTCACTTAGCCACTTTCGACATCCGTTCTCGAAGCCAAGACCAAAATGTCGTCATATGATCTTCGTGGAGGCGTGAGATAGGAACATTTGAGAACAACGGACAGGCTCTTATCCTAGTGTGATCCCTATTTGAGAACCATTTATTTTCAACTAACAATAATCGCACCTCGGTAAAACCTCATTGGTTACGATATTGCCAAAGCGCAAAGCTGCGGCGATTATATAGAAAAATAGAAAATAAAACGTAGATTACGAAAATGACCATGTTTTTTGTCCTAACATTATTTTTCCGCGATTTCTGAGGCACCGAAACTTATTTTTTGAACGACCCTCGTATGTTATCTATCAAAGTTATAGTGGTGATCACCTTGTGTATTTCCAAAACACAAAACTGCGTAATATATTCTCATCAGTCGTTTCTGAGATATGGATTGTTTTCAATTATTCTTTCTTCACTTCGGTATGGAAAATTCGGTAATTTGTTTTCACATTGAAAAAAAACCAATCCTGGAATTTAAAAAAATGAAAATGAATAGCAAATTCGAATGGAACACGGCCGAAGGCCTTGAATAAGTAAAATAACCCAGATAGTAGTTGGCGATTGGCAATTCTCACCAGTATCTTGGAAGCGCAGCTGGTTAGCGAGATGGATCGGTAATCTTCTGGGGATCGTTCAGTTCTTTCCGGGATTTTTTGTTAGGTTGTCAGACCATATATATATACTGGTGGCTAATGATTTTGACTTCGAAATTTGGAAATAAGAGATATATTGGCATAAAAAATATAACCAAAATCGAAACAAGACCCGAGACGAGACACAAAGCCCCGACAAAAACCCAACGAACCCGTCTCTGTCAATTATTCTTTTCTACTAATCCTGCCGGTCGTTTTCGTTGAACGGGCAGGGTTGCCAACTATAATTTGAAAAAAAAAACAGGAAGAATGAAAATAAAAATTAGGATAAATCACGATTTGTCCGAAATTTGGGTTTGGGTTGTCCGAAAAATTAATGTTGATTTTTTTAGAAAACAAAAACATGATTTTCAATCAAAGCATTATAATTTAATTTTATATCCATAGTCCTGTTTCACAATCTTTCGCCATCTTTCACACAGCTTAAATATTCTATCCTCCCAGAACATGTTTGTTTCCTCGTCGAAAACTGCTGCGAGTCATACATATGAGAAACTTGGTAGTAGCTCATAATACAGAATCCATTCCAAATCCCACCAGAAACAGAGTATATCTTTCTTCGGGCGTAGACCGGATATGTAAAAGAATTAATAAGCATAGTATAAATCCTCGCATAAGCAGAAATGCACAAATTACATATAAAATCTTTTTATATTGACTGTGGATTCAAAAAAATTCTCTTGAGTAATTTTACACTCTGAAACGTACTCCTACATTAATAACTCTGGGGATACATCTACATACACATTATCCTCAATAAAGCAATATTGTTCCTCAAACTTAATCTCGTTGTAAATTCATTAATTCGTCACACAATCTGGTTTCATGTAATTTTCTAGCGCTGCGCCACGACACAATTGAGGGTAGAGATAAAAAAAGTTAAGTACATAGTTTAACTTAATGTAAGATATATACAAGTGCGAACTGGAGAACTATCATGACAGAAAATTTTGGCATGAAAACCAGTATATTTATTACGAATAGTGTAAAGAATACAAAAATCAAGAAAAATCAGGATCATTTCAGAAAAATCCGGATAAATTAAGTGTTTGTCAGGATATCAGAGAGCGTGCTAAAAAGTCTGGGAAATCCTGAAAAACCAGGAAGGTTGGCATCTCTGCTGACGGGTCGTTACGTTGCCGGTGTATGTGAATGTTTTCAAAAGAATTGCATGGTAGAATAATTGACGTAACGTGACGCGGATGTTGTATGTGAATCGCACTTAATACGTCGTCTCGGATGCGCCCGATGATTATACAATCCACAATACAACACAGTTTCCCATTTGTACGGCAATAATTTTCTCCCACACCAATTCTTCTGACTAAAACAGCCCCATTTAGATCCATTATAATCATTTCTCGGATTAATTTTCTTTTCTTCCCCTTTTCCCTTCCCCTTTCCAGTATACGAGCAGCAGCTTGCCCAGCAGAACGAGCAGACAAACTACACATCCTCCGCCACCAAGGAGCTGGATGATCTAATGGCTTCACTGTCCGATTTCAAGGTAAGAGGGGAACCGAGATGGTGCGCGGACGTGAAAATTTAGTCAATATTGAAAAACGAAAATAAGCCGGATTACAAATTTGTCAGTTGCGCGTGGGCGGAACATGAATAAAATTAGAAATACTCTCTCTTCTCTATTGGAGTAAATACACAATTTGCAATCTCGCGTTCGCGGAATTTTCTACTTGTAAGCTTGTGAGTTCGAGGTTACGAGTTGTTAGCTCGTGTGTTTTCTGTGTCATAATGCACACGGATCGATCAGTAAAAGATTATTTATTATTATTTCGGGTGGGTCTGGTTTTTTGGTTGTTCCGAATGGAAACAGGAAAGTGATAAATGCGCTATCGCTCTGCACCACCGAACTTCCGCGGTGTTGTCATTTTTTTTAGCATTTCTGACATCACTCTCTTCACACGTACGAAATACGTTAATAAATGGCGGACTGTTTTTCCAGTAGGCAATTTTACGACCATCGGATTTTCTATTTTTGGCATACTCAGAAGAATCAAACAAAACAATCTCCGGACCCGGGTACTGTTCTGTACGGCAATTTTTCGTTTAATATGTTCTGCAATAAATTTGCCGCTTGTCTAAGTTCAAGATCACTAGCGCCTCGCCAACTGTCGGTTTGCTTTTTAGCGGATGGCCCCGGTGCATCCGTCTGTTGCGTGGGCGAGATGTTTCAATGCGAAAACTGCATCGCCGAGTGTATGAGACTTGCAACTTGTTACTCGCTTGTTGATTCTGTCACCTGAACAGTAAACATCCCAAGCATTTTCACCTATTCAATGATGATCAGTTTCATCAGCTCGTGTCGAGGCGTCAACGGATTTCGACTGCACGTGTGCACTGCGACTTGACGTTTGATATTTTGCCATCGAAGCCGATGGTCACTAGCCAAGAAATTGAATGTGAGTGCATTGGGGATACATTTTTCACGCGGCCACTTTTGGCGTCTCGTCTCATGTGTGTGTGTGAAAGTTTATAACCGATGGCGGTGGGTGCCAAAAACTGTTTGGAATGTCAAGAAAGTATTGGCCAAATCTCGACGACTGTTTTCCCTTTTATGTGCCGGGAGCAAATGCCACACGGTAGTAATTTAGAAATTAGCATTTACGAGTTCATTTGTGTGTGACGGTGATTCGAGGAGAGAAGCCGCTAGATGTGGATATTTTGTTTACACTTATTTACGTGAGATGTACCATGGTTAATTAGGGAGCAATGCACTTAATTAGAAAATTTTCTCATGAGCACAGAGAGATCCAGAAAGTCATTAATTTTTTCCTCGTAAAATTCAACTACAGGGCAACTTTGATATAACGTACAGTTCACAGTACACTATAAGCACTACATAATTCTGGTGAGACATTTAAAATTAAGAAATGCTTTCATTAAAAAATCAAATGCAAATCAGTTTGAAAAAAAAATCAACACAATTATTTTGAAAATTCAAAATTGCTTTGCTAAAAAAACATTAATATATGGATATTCCAAACAACTACCAACAAGTCTCCCATACATTAGAAAAAAGGCACTGTTATTTATGGTAATTTTCATGAGAACTTATTTTTTATAAAAAACTAAAAAAATCCAATTTTTAAAATATTTTTTTAGTGTAATTTCATTTATGTATTTTTACACAACAATTTGAACAATTTCCTACATTTCATTTTTTGACCAAAATTTTGCAGGTATTATAGTTTTAGAATGAGAAATGTTTGTAAAAAAATTAAGAAAAACTTAGGCCCTTTGCAAAAAGTAATCTAACTCTTTTTTTGAGATTTCAAGTATGCAATGTTGCTCAAATAACCAATGTTTTTGCACCTACAACGTTTCACTTCGGATTCGTCCATTGAAAATGTGTACGTTATATCGAAGTTTCCCTGTAATAATAGAATTTTAACCGTTAATTGATTCTGCAGCCATTAAGCTATTTTCTGGTCTGTGGGGATCGAGAATAAATGATGATACCGTATTCATGCAGGCTATTGTGGCTAATATTCTAATAATGGTAAAGTTTGACTTTGGTCCCTCTTCTATCATTAGTCGAACGGACACGCTTTTTTGTCACTTAGTCGGTTACGAGAATGATTATTGCTTCTGATTTTTTTTTTATCCCATTTATTTATTTAAGGCTCATTAGCATTTTAGCTGTAACAGAGCCGAATTTTCAATCGTGTACATGTCACATGGTTATCATATCTATAATTAGCACATTACACAGTTGCCATTCGCCAGTATTACCATTATATATAGTACATTCACACAGTAGCCATTTAGGCGTAAGAGTATTCTGTCTGTTCTTCCATTATCCAGTTGGACCACCGGACAGCGGAGACAGTTGATTGATCATTGTTGAGTTATTTATAGAACAGCAGCCCGATGTGTCTTGCAGAGCAGAGCAGTTGTATGGATGAATCGATCTAATTTCGACCGTGGATCGATCTCCATCGCTGATGATTGTTGCGTGGACGTAGCTATTCTGTAACAACACAAAGATGGTCAATGAGGGCCCTGAGTTTTGAACTCACGATCTATCGCTTACTAAGCGAACGCGCAACCAATGTGGCTACGGAGACCCCCTGCTTCTGATTTGACCTCGGTATTTTTCTCTCACAACACTAATAAACCAAAAACATGGTAGGAAACATAGCAAAAGTCTAACTATGTAACTACAATAATATACATAATACAGACGACGAAAAACTAATATTTCTGTGCCCACGCAATTATATATTTAATTGTTTTTCACAATGAACTTTGATTTACAAAAAGTTATTTTGAATAATCAAGCTCATAATAAGAGACTTCCCAGAAGATTTTGAAACCTTTCAAATTTCTTTCTAGATCTAAATAATTGAATTGACTACTTTTAAACAGATAATCCAACAGGGTAAATGACTGGAACAACATTGCCTATATTTTCAAATTACATTCATCGTTCCCGATTGCCTAGAAAAATTACAATACACATTTTTGGTACGCTCATACATAAATTACATGAAAAATTTAAAACATCAGAAACAATTATTGCTCCGATTGTGCTCAAACTATTTGTGCTTACACTTAAATTCATTTCTATATTTATTTTCATTTTGCAACGTTAGAAATAATCTTTGAGTAGTTTTTTTTACTTATATTTTCTTTTTTGTGAATTATGATTGCGTTTAGGTATTTGTGGTTCTACGTCTTTAAGTTTACATTGAGTAGTTATTAGTGCTACTAATTTATATGAATTTAGGTTTGGCAGGCTACACGGAATATTGAAACACAGCTCATCAAAAAAAAAGTTCATTACAACTCACAAATATCTCTTGGAAGCTGAAAATAATATTTGGTTAGTGATATACGATGTATTCCAATGCACTACATTTCGAACAGAAAATTCATTCCAAATAACCATTAGAATAATATTACAGAATCTAAATACGTTCTTTGTGCCTTTTTTTTCATTTATTCAGTATCGAAACATTTTAGAACCGCAGTGATGCTTGGTTATCGTTCGCTTAATCGATTATTGCAGCAAAAAAAAAGCAACTCGAGCGATTACAGAATGGGACGAACGAAAAATTTGCGTTGATTAACCTATCCACAATTAAGAGGGAAATTTCGTATGCAAAATTATATTCATAAAACCAAGAAAAACAAACCGCTTTCAGTAATCGAATACGCAATCAAGAACAGCGGTACATCACCTCTCCTACTCAAATAGCACTGAGTTTCCTAACGGAATTGTGCCTTCTCAAAGTCATATTGCCTGTGTCATTTTTGCTCAGTGCTTGGTTGAGGTTTATACACCAAATAACACGTTTTGATAGTATTCTTCAAAAAACTATCTTTCACGAAGATCTAAGATCGCATCGTTTGTTGATGGCGTTGACATTTTGATCGTCACTAGTGAACTTTTTTTTACAGTTGAAAAGCATTTGATATGTTCAGTACCGAAAATATTCACGTTCACGACATCCGAATACGGTGAATTTCAGCCTACCTTGCATTGATAACCTTCTGCTCAAGTGAGAGTCGATAAAAATGGAACAACAGTATCAATGAACACCAGTGGAATGAACATCAACATCAACATGTCATGAAGTTAATTTTTTATTTGCATCTTCATTTTCGTCATGATATTCGAAACGTTGAAATTGAAGATCATTGCGTGTTAGTGAATTTTTTTATCGTTTGAAAGTTATTAATGTTTAATTTATTATTATTAATTTCAACCCAAAAATTTATATCAAATTAGATTGTTTCTATCAATTAAATTGAAGCTCTCTAATCGCTCTACAAATTGGTTTTTGTCACCCAACTTCTATCTTTCTTAATTTGGCTGCAATATCGATATAAACAATTCCTGGGGAAAATTCAAGAAAAATCTTCTAAAATCGCGATGGTTACCCCACTGTACGTGTAATAGCCATATAAATCACACCTTAAAGTTGAAAGGTTACATTTCTTCTTGAAATAAGTCATATTTGAAATATTTAAAAAAAATTTTTTTTTCAAACTGTATATAATCGAGTCCAAAATTGTATACAATTGTATACAATCGAGTTCGACCTGTATTAAAATTATTACTCTAAAGAATACTGGGCCAAACTCTTCATGTTATGTACGACAGAGCATGGTCGCTTTTAGCAAGGGGTTAGAAATAAAGTGCTTTTGCTGCAGATTTTTTTTCTAATAAAATAAACTTACTGACTAACATTTTTTTATTTGACACAAAACTTAATAAAAAATGTCATTAACACTATTAGGATATACAGTGGATCTTAAGCTATCGATTTGTTCGAAAACGACGAGAATCTATTCATGCTCTAGATACGAAAATTACAGTATTTGAGATAGCTAGATCTATTCTACTGGGTCTTTCAGAATCCTCATAATTTTTTTTTCGCTCCGTCGATGGCAACACTGCATTTTCCACTTCGAGACCATAATATTCGGCTACTCGTTCAGACTGATCGGATGGTTTTTAGAGTCAAGAGGTTCAATTTGCAAGAACGTGTATTTTTAGTGAAATCGTATTACTCGAGCAACCGAAGCCCTGATGAAACTCTTATGGTAAGAATTACAACATTTGTCGTCCTCGATTACTTCCTCTGGGGGTACGCGAAGGACCGTTGCTATGTTAATAAGCTACAAAATTTGGAGGAACTTAAAGAAGAAATAACTCGGGTTTTTAACAGCATCAAAGTCGTTATGTTAGAGTTGTGCAAAGAGGATTTTGTTCACCGTTTGAAACGCGTTCTCGAAAAAGGGGTGGTCACATCGAAAATGTCCTAAAATATGCTTTATTTTCGTTTTCTAAAAATTAAAATCGGTTCACTTTTGTAGAAGTTATTAAAACTTGTTGCGTGAGCGTTTAATCTAAAAGACCCTATAGAACCCATTCTATATCGCAACATAAAAGTTCCGATGGCCAGGGCCCATCGAAAAACCCAACATCAAGATCTCTCCACTTTTATCTCCCAGAGGGTTATCCCATGATTCCCTGAATGCATATTCCGATGGCACAGTTCGACTTCATCTCAGGACCAAAATTTCACGTTAAAAAATAACGAACAATGCAAATATTCGAAAAAAAAATCATATCTGGTTCCATATGATTTGAGGCATTGTTTTTGAAATTTTAACAAGACTCCATATCCAGATCCAGCATTTGTTTTCCAGATTCCAGTTTCAGGATATGAATTCCAGATGCTGATTTTGATTTTAAAATCTGAATTTCTACCTCAGATTTGTATGTTCTAATGCCAACTGCCAGACATAAATTTAAGACAAACATATTCATGATCTATAGTCTAGAACATCAGAATCTGAACTCTAGGCTCAAATTACGGACGGAGATTGTCAGGTCATGATCTTGAAAATGGATTTTAACAGTTATAAGGCATGAATATGAATAGGAGCACACTGCCGTAGAGAAAGGGTTAGGAGCGAGGACAACTGATGAATTAGTCATGTTTACGGCGAATGCCGAAGTAGTTCTACTAGAAACGAACCAACTGAGAGGAGAGTCGATTTTCATATTTCGTCTTGGAAAATGTTGGACCCTGCTTATAATAGCAACTTTGAACAACATCAATGGGATTACGAGTTTCACTCCAAATCGTTTTTTTCACGTGCCGTAAGGTGATGCAAAGTTAGCCTGTCGATTTCTGGATCCAGCGTGACCAATACGGGTTAACCAGATGTTTCGACACATACTTCAAAACGGTAAAATGTTTTCAATGCAAATCTTCATTGGCATTGCCAACAGATTTCAATTCAATCCAATATTTTGGCACTTTCAAAACACATCAATCCAAATCCTACCGGACATATGCCATGCTCACCCTTGACCAACCCGTTCCACGATGACCATGGAACGTGAGCGAAATCATCCTCTGTTGAAAAAAAGCGTACGGAAAAAAACACTGTGACATTGGATATCAAAAATATACACAACTGATGACTAGCGCCAATAAACACCGGATATCGTGCCACATTATGGAGCAAATTGCCGACCGCTGGACTTGGACTCTTGATCGACCATTTCAGGGGGGCGCTAGATTTTCGAGTGATTTATTTTTATGTTTATGCTGTACCCACCCGATGGCGGGTGAAATTGAAAATAAATTTCTGCGGTGTGGCTTGGGGGATTTTTTTTCGCTAGAGTGACAGTTGATTACCGTTGAGGTGGGAATCTGCAATTTGTTCTAATTAGCAGAACATCAGGTCGAGTCACGACCTGACTTTAAAGTGTGTAGGACAATTTTGTCTCATTTTCTAAGCTTATTTAATTATTTCATTCATCCACCCACTTCAGTATTTTCTGAAGTGTAATCCGACCAATGTATAGAATCCCGAATCGATGACTAAGTGATCGCGTATGTTGTTATTATTATTATCACTTTTCGCGGGCGGCCTGCGTTAGTGTGGCATTATCACTGACACACCTTCCGGTTCCAGTGTTAATAATCCAAGTGATAGATAAACAACACATTGTCGGGATGATAGATGTGAATTGCTGCTAGCTGCCAATTTATTGCATAACTCTTTGCCCCGCTAAGCGCGTAAACACAGTCGTAAAGCATTCGCATTGTTTTCTCTTCTGAGTATTCAGTCGATGACGAATCATCGTTTCTTCATGATTAAGTTTCTAACAGTTGTGATCGAGATAGACGTGATTGCATCATTTCTAGGAGATCGATTAAAATATCTGTCTGTAATAAATTTGATATTTAATTGTGTCAATATGTGTTTAATATAGCGTGTTTATTTATACCCATCCAGATTAAACTAGGCGCATGATTGAGAGTTTTTAATGAGGTTGAACGTTGAATGACGTTTTAATTTTAAATAATACAATTAAGTGGGGTTACTTTCCTCCTGTTTTTCTAATTTTTTACTTTGTGATATTAGGTTGGGGAAAAAGTAATCCATTATTTTTCGGTGGAATTCAATACTATTTTCAATATGCTTTGGATTGTCCGATTTGGGTCAAATATATACCGCTTTGTTGGAAGTTTTTTTTTGCCATTCTAAATTCTAACTTCATAATGTCTCTTTCATAGCAATCTTGGTCCTTATTAGCGAAAAACCATAGCAATAGATTTGTACAATCTTCTCTTGATCCTTCTTCATCATCACTCTGGAAATTTTCCAATGCGAGAGAAAGATGTTAATCGTTTGGTGCCAGGTCCGAACTGTATGGTGGATGCATTAAAACATCCCAATCAAGCTCTTGGAATTTTTTTTTTTTTTTTTTTTTATTTCTGTATTATAGTGACTTTCAACACATTTGGCTGGTTCGTCACTTTTACCTTCCATTTCGGAAGAATGTCGGGAGTGAGAATTGAACTCGTGACCTTTAGCGTGAGAGGTATGGATGTTACCGCTACGCCAGATCGCCTCCACGCTCTTGGAATTGTGTGGCCTTGCGTTGTCCTGATGGAACACAACGCCTCTTCTTTTGCCCAATTCTGAATGTTTCTGGTCAATCGCTAGCTTCAAACGGTCCATTTGTTTGACAGTAGAGATCATAATTTAATGTATTGTAGTGAAAAAAAATTAAAAAATCAATAAAATTTAAATTTTTTTTCAAAATAATTTTAAAAAAATTTAAAAAATAAATTAAATTGCACGTATTTTACTGTTGCAGTATCAGCCCAAGAAACATCAATCACCATTTCAACGGCCTGGCTTGCTTTTTCGCATTTATAAAATAAAAAGCGTAAAATGTACCGTTTCTCTTTGTTGACCTTCATTGTTAACACGCTGTAACTCACAACTGAATGGAACAAACAAAAAACAACAAAAGATTTTTTTAGTGTGAAATGCCACTTTTACAACGAGTCTAAATTTGAAATTGTATGATCGATATTACGCGATATATTGATCGCTAAGGCCAGCCAACGAGCAAATAATGGATAACTTTTTCCCCAACCTAATATTATTACAATTGAACCAACTACCTACCAATTTACATAAAATAATGAATAATATCATAAACAGGTAATCATCACTCAAATTAAATATGGTGCTCAAGTTCTCCCAAAAATGTTTACAAATGTATCTCCGTATGGAAAGGATTGCTGCCATGCTCCTCTAATGAGATAGACACATTCTTCTCGGGGTCGAGGAGCAGCCGCTTCCCGACAGGAAGCAATGCGTGAATGTTTCCTATCAAATTCGAGACAGCGCATTAGTCTGAACTGTAGATCTGGGTAAACATGGAAGACAACAATGAAACAACATCTACTATAAACAAACCAAACCTTTTTTTTCGCGGAACATCGCGATATTCAACCTGACGTTTATAACAAACAGGTGCCGAAAACCAAAAGTACTGCCATAACTGCCATAACACAGTCCCCGCGGGGGGGGGGGAGAGCAAGAGACCTTACAAACAAATGGGGCGCTGAAAAAATGTTCACCTGAATCGCTGAAGGACAGCGGCAAAAAGCGGGAACTCGTCTGCCGCCACACTTTTACTTACGAGGAAAGAAAAATCTCGCACCTTCTCGCAACCCCACAACAACAAGGTTTGGCGATCATCAGCATCACACTTCTTCCGATGTGGTGTAATTTGGAAATGGGTGGGCGTTTTTTCTCTTCCACCGGGATGACACGATTGCCCCGCTTGTGGTTCTCTGTCAGCCTGGTTCGCGATGCTCCGTTAAGTCCTCGAGTTGATCTGATTTTCTCTAGCGGTGCTGTGTGAGTTTGGTGTCAGTTCCGAAAATGCCCCTCGGTTGCACACGGCGCACGACTTTTGTGTGCGCTCGTTTGGCAATTAGAAGACGCTTCGGGTGATTATGATCCGCTCGCTGTTATGATTTTGTATGACGACGTCGGGGGTTCGTCTTTGCGGGTGAAACAGTGATGCGCGGTGGGTTTCGCTTAGTCGGTTGAGGACAATTTGAGGGAAAGTGGGATTTTGGTTTCAGGTTTTTCATTCATGACGAAAAACTGTAAATGTATACATCTCGTGGTTGTTATTGACGCTTGGTTATTATCCAAAGCTATATTTAGTTGCTGTTATGGGTCGGTGCTCAGATAATTTTATAGGCTTCTTCATTCATATATATTTCCACGAAAATATAGATAAAAGTATTTTCCTTTGACGCTATTTTTAAACCAATTATTTATGAAAACAAATGTTTTTCTTTGTAAGATGTCTTTCATTAAGGACTTGTCAATTTTTTTGAGATATTGAGTTCAAATTTATTCTGGTTGTAGTTCAACTCTTACATTTTAAGAATGAAATTAGATTTCGGCCCTATGATCACCATGGTCCCGTTTACAGCGATCGATTCATCCGGAACAATTTTCCACTAACTTGGCCACACATTTCGACCAAAATGTTGCGAAATTCCGCGAAAATTTGTTTAACGTATTGACATTGACAGATCATTAAAATGTTCCAACGGTTCGTTCACACGAAGACACAAAACAGCCAAGTCGCTAATGGATGACCCTTTATAAGCAAGAAGCTTTCGAATATCCTGTAGCATTCGTACTGCTGAATTTTTGAAGCGTGATTTAGATTTTAGATTCAAATATTCGTCTCGGATTCCAGCGAGTGACGTTTATAGCCTAGGTTAAATGGAAGGCCTTGAGTATCAGCATGAATTAGATTTGGGTTTGTTCGAAAACGATGAAACTAGAAAACCGTTATCGGTTTATTTGGAATTGGAAATGTTATGCCTTGCATTGGGTAAAAAAATGATCGAGAGTAGATTAAGTATTAGGTTTGTTCGACTGTCTGGACTCGGAAATGATTACACTAACAGAGCATTATCGAGGACCGAGTAAAGCGGAAATTGCCCTGTAAACTCATGGCTAATACCAAATTCAATTCCTGATCGGTCAAGGGTCTCCCTTTAATGTCCCTTTTCAAATTGTTCAAGGCAATTTTTTTACTATTTCCTCAACATTCCCTTAATTTTCTTCAGTGTGACAATCTAAAAATAATGTAAAAAGACAGTTAAATTACCCTGGTTCTTGAGCATTGATAAACCGAAAAAGTGACGACGATTTGTGTGATTTTCTCACTGCGGTCGCCAACCACAGTTTCCACATAAATTCGACATTCTTCGGGTTGTTGTTTAAAAAAATTTACATTAACAAGATTACTCCTCTGAGTGTTGATCAAGATTTACGGTTAGCCGCGACAAAGGCACTATACAGATTGTACCTCGGTTGCTCGGACTTCTTATTCTTCTTTGACGTAAAACTATGTCTTTCATTTCTGTACTGAGGTGTGAGTCCAAAGTTTTCAGAACGAGAGCGTTTAGTGTTTAGTGGTATGACAATTTCTTCATTCGAAAGATAAAATGTTTTCGAGTGTCTTCTACTTCGTTTCTCTAACACAAATTACTAAATGAAGCAGCCTAACGAAATCGTGATTGACGATTAATGAAGGCTGCGGGTATTCTAGTATCTGCATGCATTAGGGCAGACTGAAATGTGTTCCTCTAATACGGATTAAAAAATCCAGGAGCCGTCGGGAAGTCGTCATTGACGAGTTTCTTGTCAACTGGACTGGCCGTTGGCAGCATCATCTCAGATAGCAGCGAAACGTTGTGGGTGTAAGCACATGGGTCTTTTAAACTACTTTACATGCTTGAAATATTCAGAAAATAATTAGACTTAAAAAAATGTTTTCTTGATTTTTACAAAAAAATATAACTCAAAAACTATAATACCCTCATTCGGGGGCAAATTGATCACCGGGGTGAAATTGATCAAACGTATTACTGAAAACAAACCCAAATTTTCAGAGGTTTATGCAATTTAATTTGAATTTTTTTTAATCTGATATGTTCGATAATCATCTGAAGGTTCTTTTTGTCAATGGATCTCAACGAATCTCTTATTGAATTGCATGAAAATTTTTCATTATTTATTTTTCACTATGGTAAAAAAACATATTTTCACCACATCAAAACAATATTGATAGACGCTAAACATATTAATTCACTTCTAGTCGTGATGAGTTAATTAAGTAATCAAATACTTGTAATTACTAATTTAATTAAAGTGAAAAAAAAACTATTTAACAAAAAAGCACCACGAATGACCAGAACCGAATCATGCGACTTATCGAACGTCTTGGTTTGCCGAAACTATATTTTGAAATTTTCCGCTAAAATTTTCCAATTTAGTGCTTACGGAATTTTTTTGAACAAAACTTATCATAACGTTTTGTGGGCTTAGCACCAGTACTGATTTTAAAAATAATTGGGTATAAATCTAACAAAAAAATTCGGAAATATTCACATTTTTCTGAAATTAGTGATCAATTTGCCCCCGGTTTACGGTACCTACAAAATTTGAGTCAAATGATGAAATGTAGAAAATCGTTTAAATTTTCATAAAAAATATCAAATTTAAAAAAAAAAAAAATTTTAAAAATTGAAATTCATTTTTCTCTAAAACGTATTTTTAAAAATTCTCAAAAAATATATAGGAATAGCCCTTACAATATCCAACAAGTCACTCAAATGAAAACCCCTGTTCTAGAGACACCCTTTGGAGTATTGAATGAGTAAAATTTACGGATTTCTGAACAATTACAATATCTTCTCAAAGTCCTACGTCAAGTTCTCGTCCGTGTATCTAGGCTCAGACCTTTTTCCCTTCATATTTCTGAAGTTTGGACATTCATGAATATACTCTAGAAGGGAAGGGCTATTCATATCTACTTTTTTTCCAGAATTTGAAAAAAAAAGTTTTCGAGAAAAATGAATTCCCAATATATATATATATATATATATATATATATATATATATATATATATATATATATATATATATATATATATATATATATATATATATATATATATATATATATATATATATATATATATATATATATATATATATATATATATATATATTTCAATGATTTTTTTGTTTCAACAATGAACTTTATATTTTCTAATGAAAACATAAATTATTTCCTACATTTCATTCTTTCACTAAAATTTCGTAGGTCTGATAGATTTTGTGTAAGATGTTTTTTGAAATTTTGAGTTTTTTTCAACTTTTTTTCGAAAAATTTTGCTTTAAAAACTAGAAACTATGTCGGTTGATGAATGAAACGTATGGAACTATTTATGTTTTCATAAAAAAAATACAAATCAAATTTTTGAAAAAAAATATTTTGAAAATTAAACATTATTTTTCTCGAAAACATGTTTTTTCAAATTGTAATAAAATAGGTATGAATAGCCCATACAATTTCCAACAAGTCACTCATACATCGGACGATGGGCACTTTCACAGAGAAAAAAGTTTTTCTAACAACAACGTTTTCATGTTTTTTTTTAATACAACTAATCCTAATTTTGTTTAAAGTCAAGATAGCAATATAGTGAATTCAACGAAAGTTTAGATCTCATTAAAATATGAACTTTCGTCGAAGACGTCAACTTTCTATATAGAGCATTTTGGTATGGAGACTCCTAAAAAAATGATATTTTACTCGTTAAATTTTCGCGTTTTACATGTTTCTGGATAGAAAATAAGTTAGCAGAGCATGTCAATAATGATAATTTATACATACAAATGTTACGAATTAAATATTAGTAGTAATTTTTCAAAGAAAATCATGAAAAAGTTGAAACTTTTTCCCTGTAAAAGTGCCCATCTTCCGATGTATGAGTGACTTGTTGGAAATTATTTGGGCTAATCCATATCTATTTTATTACAATTTAAAAACAAACATGTTTTCGAGAAAAATAAATTTTACTTTTCAAAAACTTTTTTTCAAAAATTCGCTTTATATTTTTTTTAATGAAAACATAAATATTTCCCTACGTTTCATTCATCAATCAACATAGTTTCTAGTTTATAGTTTTTAAAGGAAAATTTTTCGAAAAAAAGTTGAAAAGAACCCAAAATTTAAAAAAATAATCTCACACAAAATCTATCAAAATTTTAGTCAAAGAATGAAATGTAGGAAATTATTTATGTTTTCTTTAGAAAATACCAAGTTCATTGTTGAAAAAAGAATTCATTGGAAAAAATACATATATATGTTCAGCCATTCCATGCCAAACCGATATAGTGGTTCTCAGATTTTCGTCAAAAGTGGTAGTTTTGTTCTTTATCGCAAATCATGAAACCCGATTTTTTTTATTTTTTTTTTAGGGTGACCATTTCCATTTTAGGCTAAACCAAAAAACAATTTTTCCAAAAATGACTTTTTTCTAAAAATTAATAACTTGTGAACTACTAGACCGATTCAGATGATCGACATATCAAATTTAAGCCAATCACCTGGTCTTTTTTGAAGAAATAATATACTGCAGAAAATTTGAATTCTGCTCTCGTTATTATTGATTGTATTTGTTTTTTTATTGTTTTCATAGTCTCGGGACCAAAGGCGTTATAGTTTTTATTATTTTTCTGGAAAGCTGAGGATTTTTCACACAACATATCTCGAAACCAAGGAAGCGTTTTTTTCGTTTTTACGTGATGATTTTTCATGGTTAGCCGATGGTCCAAAAAATCATTTTTTCCCATTTTTTCCACTACAAAAAATCATACTTTTTGATCTGTTGGACCGATTCAGATGATCGACATATCAAATTAAAGCCAATGGGCTAGTCTTGTTTATAAAAAATATTACACTCTGAATAAAAATAGATTTTGTTTTCGTAATTATTGATTACATTCGTTTTTTATAGCTCACATTGTTTCGGGACCAAGGGCGCCATATTTTTTTTATATTTTTTTTCTAAAAGCTGAGGTTTTTTCACATAATATTTCCGAATACCAGAGAGGTGTTATTTTTCGTTTTTAAGTTATGATTTTTCAAAGTTAACATGTTTTCATATGATATGTCGATCATTTGAATCGGTCCAGTAGTTCAAAAGTAATAAATTTTTGAAGAAAGTCATTTTGAGAAAAAAGGGGAAAATAATTTTTTGGACCATCGGATTACTTTGAAAAATCATAACTCAAAAACGAATAAAAACGCCCCCCTGGTTTCGAGATATGTTATGTGAAAAATCCTCAGCTTTCTAGAAATAATATAAAAAACTATAGCGCCTTTGGTCCCGAGACTATGAAAACAATAAAAAACGAATACAATCAATAATAACGAGAGCAGAATTCAAATTTTCTGAGTTTTTTTTTGGCAAAAATGCGAAAAACTGTTCTTTTGGACCACCCTAAAATGGAAATGGTCACCCTAACAAAAAAAATAATTAAAAATACGGGTCTCATAAATAAATAAACTACCGCTACGGATAAAGAAAAAAACTACCGCTTTTGAAAAAAATCTGAAAAACAACTATATCGGTTTGGCAGTGAATGGCTGTATATTGGAAATTAATTTTTCTCGAAATCATTTTTTAAAATTCTGAAACAAATAGATATGAATAGCCCATTCCTTCTAGGGTTCAGGAATATGAATGTCCAAACTTCAGTAATATGAAGGGAAAAAGACGAGAACTTGACGTAGGACTTTGAGAAAATATTGTAACTGTTCAAAAATCTGTAAATTTTACTCATTCAATACTCTAAATGGTGGCTCTAGAACAGGGGTTTTAAATTTTTTTTATGGCAGAGTAGTTTTTATAGCAAAAATATTTGTCGGAGCTGAAATAACTTAATTCCCCGTAATCACTAATAAACTTCAATGCCCCATACGAGGTGACAGCCGAGTGCAAAGGGTTAAAAGTGGCATGTGAGGACATATTAGTCTTACAACCATCGCCGGCAACTGATTACGTCTGCTGGCATACTGCACATCTTTCCACTGAAAATCATTTTCATTACTTTCAGTGAATACGGAAATTCAAATTTCGGATATAAGACACTTTAATTTTCATTTGACGATTCCACAACTTCGCTTCAGTGCGAAGAATGAAACGAATGAACGTGAAACGAAGCAAGACTGTTCAGAGGTGAAGTGCTATTCTCTTTATTGAGCGTGATGAGAGAGTAGCATTATTTTTTTGCCTGCATGAGTTTGCAGCAAATTGAAAGGCACTGATTAGGATTCGTCAACGAAATAGATTTTCTTATGGAAATCAAGACAAATGCTAGAATACGAAAAATAAATCAGGACGCCCCAAGAGCATCTCAAACTCAGAACATAGGTAGGTTTGTAACGTGTTTGTAACGTTGTAACGTAGGTTTTTTATGACGATTTTTTTTAAATAGTGAAATTCAAAATAACAATTTCTCATTGGTTTATACGATAGAAAGATGTATGAAGATTGTTTCACATCATACACTTGAGTCGGCTTTTACGTGCCGCGTAAACAAAAACCGCGTTGATTCCAAAATACGCGTAAAAAATGCGTAAATTCCAAAATCCGCGTAAAGATAAACCAAGTAAATTTCAAAATCCTCGTAAAAATCTAACAAACAGTGAATTACTAGTTTAAAATTGTGGCACTACGCCTTCCAAAATTGAACTTTCCCACAGATCTCCTCCAACACTTTAATTACAAATGTTTCATCTCATTTCACACTTGGTGAAATTCAATCATCCGAGATCCCAAACCCTCTTTAACCACAGGTCATAAATTGTTTATCACCCACCAAACGATTTATGACCGCAGAAACAACATTCCCACCAAAGAAGTAAACATGATACTTGAACCGTGTGTACAATTCGTCGCACGACGCAAGCGTCAGTGTTTTATTTCAATGATCCACTTGAGACATGCTTGTGCGTGCAAGGCGGAAACCCAATTGCAAGCACAAGAACATTTCTCCGTCCTCGTTCTATCTCTTTCACTTTCTCCTTGTACCATTTCCCTGTGCGATGCTCCGCCCAGTAAATTACGTTACGTTTTGTGTAGAGTTAAGAAAATAAGTGTAAACTAGTATTTAAGCAGAGACATGGAAATAAACAGCAACCTTAATTGACCGTCAGTCAGACCCAGAGTTTCTTTTAGATGCTACAAAATGAAAACTTTGAAGTTTTACGCGGTTGATACGTGCTGCGTATAAAAAACCGCGTAGATTTCGAAATTCGCGCAAATTCCTAAATTTGATAAAAAACCGCGTAAAAAGCGACTTCAGTGTATTTCGAATAATTCGGTTTAGTAGAACTTGAGATATCGTGTACGTCAGCTTGAAAAAACTAGTTTCGAGAAAAACGCGTTTGATGTTTTGTATCAAGGCCACACTAAAGGGTGTGTCACATCAAATTGCATCACGGAAAAAACGCTGTATAAATTCGCCCAGTAGACCCGATCCTTTTGAAAATTTTAGACAGTAAAATATAAACTATTAAACAACTTTTGGCATTTTCTTTTTATTCATACTTCGAGCCCAAGCCCGTATGCTCGCACCTTCCTCTTTACCTCGTCCATAAGGTTCTGTACAACGTCAGGTTGTATTTTTTTTTAACAGAAATCCATTTTCTCTTGAAAATCCGCCTCCGATTTGACAACTTTTGGGTTCTTCCGGAGGGCCTGCTTCATAATCGCCCAATATTTCTCTATTGGGCGAAGCTCCGGCGCGTTGGGCGGGTTCATTTCCTTTGGCACGAAGGTGACCCCGTTGGCTTCGTACCACTCCAACACGTCCTTTGAATAGTGGCACGAAGCGAGATCCGGCCAGAAGATGGTCGGGCCCTCGTGCTGCTTCAATAGTGGTAGTAAGCGCTTCTGTAGGCACTCCTTAAGGTAAACCTGCCCGTTAACCGTGCCGGTCATCACGAAGGGGGCGCTCCGCTTTCCGCAAGAGCAGATCGCTTGCAACACCATGTACTTTTTGGCAAACTTGGATAGTTTCTGCTTGCGAATCTCCTCCGGAACGCTGAGTTTGTCCTCTGCGGAGAAGAACAACAGGCCCGGCAGCTGACGAAAGTCCGCTTCGACGTAGGTTTCGTCGTCCATTACCAGGCAATGCGGCTTCGTCAGCATTCCGGTGTACAGCTTCCGGGCTCGCGTCTTCCCCACCATGTTTTGCCTTTCGTCGCGGTTAGGAGCCATCTGAACCTTGTATGTACGCAGGCCCTCCCGCTGCTTGGTCCGCTGGACGAATGAACTTGACAAATTCAGCTTATTGGCGACATCCCGGACCGAACTTCTCGGATCACGTCTAAGCTGCTTAACTACGCGCTTGTGATCTTTTTCACTGACGGAGCATCCATTTTTGCCGTTCTTCACCTTCCGGTCAATGGTTAGGTTCTCGAAGTATCGTTTTAGTACTCTGCTGACCGTGGATTGGACGATTCCCAGCATCTTACCGATGTCCCGATGTGACAACTCCGGATTCTCGAAATGAGTGCACAAGATTAATTCACGACGCTCTTTTTCGTTCGACGACATTTTTCTAAATTTACGAAAAGTTGACAGTGAAGCATGTCTAACGTGATCTATACACTCTTACCTGATTATAAGCGAAAGCTGAAGATATAATTCCTAAAAATTAAATTTCTACAGCGTTTTTTCCGTGATGCAATTTGATGTGACACACCCTTTAGATTAGATGGTGCATCTTTTAAATGGCTATAACTCGGTTGTTACGCTAGTAATCGGACAGACAGAAAAGACGATTTCCGATTTTGTAACTCGTATATTTTCAGGAGAAGAGAGTTATAAAATCCCTTTAGGGAGTAATACAAACCATAAATTTGGTTCAATTTACAATTCAAGTCTAGCATTGGGAGAATAATTGTAGTTAGATATTTTGAGTTTGGATACATTGTAGAAAATGTTTTGAATAATAAATGCATGACAACCACTCACGTTTAGTTCCATTCACTGTTAATTTGTTCGTACTAGTCGCAATCCTCGTATTTTCCTCCAAACTATATTACTGTAAGTGCATGGTTTTAGCTTAATTATTATATAATTTACAGATCAGGTTTACTTGCTGTATGTTGTAATTAAGGATAATGTAGTTTTAGATTCTTAATTTTAAGATAAATTGATAGTTTTAAGCTATATCTAAGTAGAATAATAAATTTGAATTCATAGGATAAGGTTATTTTTTGCAACAACTTTTTCAAATTGTGTTGCGTATCATAAGGTGCGTCGTATCCCATAGGGTTGTGACATCGGTAAATAATGAGATTTTTGAAAAATCGATTTTTTCCTTTATATTTCTGAAGTTTAGGCATTCATGAATGCCTAAACTTCAGAAGTATAAAGGAAAAAATCGATTTTTTCTAATTTCTTGACTAGGTTATGAAGGTATTGAAGCTTTAGGTAGGCTATTTGAATGAAGTCCTATGTTAATCACTCTCGATCTACGACCTCGATCTCAATCTTGACTGACTTAAAGTTTCAATACCTTCAACATGGTTGGTATCCTCTAAATATTGCCAGTATGAACTTTTGTATCGGTTTATCGGTAAGAAATAATCTATCGCGTCAAACTATTGCTTATTGTTCCCTTAATAGACGAATACGTGATTGATACGCGTGACCGGCAAATTTTATCGATCTTACTATTTGCATGTACACAATATACCGGTGAACAAACCAACATTAGTTTGTGTGGAATTGCTATATTATTAACACTATGGTCGATGCAAACAGTCATCTATGCACATTGACATTTTTGGAGCGGCACAATTTGCAACGCAGTCTCCAGCAGAAAATCCAGCCGCTTTACGACCGAGAGACGCAACAGTTTTTAATGCACTAGACGACGGGAGTCGGTGGGGGGGGGGTGATCTTGAAAATCACGCGAACGTATATGGGTCTGTTTTCCTCCGGGTTTTCCAAACACAATCGAAAAAAGATACTGTCATCGCTCTCCGGGCGTTTGTTTGGGTGGGCAGCATTATCCCTCCGTCGCGCGCGAAAATTATATCACCATTCGCTGGTGACCGAGAACTCTCGGGTGCTTCGGGAAGAAGATCTGGAGTGCGCGCAGTGGACTGTGGGATTTCGACCATTCGCGGTCACTTTTAGTAGACGTGAGTGAAATTGAGAATATCGCGCGCCTCTCTGACGCTTCTATTTTGTTGTATCAAGCGCAATGTTCGAAGCCGCTGTGCGAACGAAGTCAGTTCCATTCGAGACGGCATCGTAGAAAGACTTTTAATACTCGGCGGATCCGTGGATATTAGCGTCGATTTGTGGTAATTGTGTGCTGAAAGATTTGCTCGAGCGAACAATTTTGTGTGAAATTGGTTATTGATAAAAAAAAAATTGCTTCTGGCTCGTTACAGATTACCGCTGGGACGCATCAGCACCACGCGGTTACGGATTACGCGAGGCCAAATCAGGGCACAGCGCACTACCAGAGTACTTTAACGACGGTCAGCACCAGCGGACAGTTAGCGCCAGTGAACGATCAGTTGGATTCTATGCTTGGAAATCTGCAGGCCGATATGAGCCGCCAGGGAGTCAACACAACCCAGAAGGGATGCTGCAATGCGTGTGACAAGCCGATCGTGGGGCAGGTTATTACCGCTCTGGGCAAGACATGGCATCCGGAGCATTTCACCTGTAACCATTGTAACCAGGAACTGGGCACCAGGAACTTTTTCGAGCGCGATGGAAACCCTTACTGCGAACCGGATTACCACAATCTGTTCAGCCCCCGGTGCGCCTACTGCAATGGACCGATTTTGGACGTAATGATCATCCTCCGGTGGATCGGTGGTGGATTGGAGATTATTTTTGGTTGTGGAAGCGATGGGGAACGGTTGGTGCGCTGTGAACAGAACACCAAGCGTTTCCTTCGTTTTGTGAAACTGATTTTTCCTAAATAATCTCAAATCCATCACTTTGTTGGGGAAGTCAGATGTTAAATTGCAAATATTTTTTTTCTGTTTTTTCTCACAAAAATAGAAATGCGTCACAGCGCTGGAGAAAACTTGGCACACGGAGCACTTCTTCTGCGCCCAATGTGGCCAACAGTTCGGCGAGGATGGGTTCCACGAGCGCGATGGCAAACCCTACTGTCGCAACGATTACATCGATATGTTCGCGCTGAAGTGCAACGGATGCAACCGGGCCATCATGGAGAACTACGTTTCGGCCCTGAACAGCCAATGGCATCCGGATTGTTTTGTGTGCAGGGTGAGTGTTGCTTGTTTTTTTTTTGGTGATGACCTTCTTTTCTGCTCGAGGAATGAAATGTCAGCAACAAAATTTGGATGGTACTCAATTTATATAGATAACCACAACTTTTTGCCATATATAGATCCACGATTTCCAGATCGTTGCATGTCATTTCAGGTATAGAAAATACTTATCCTATTTATACTATTTCCTTTGATTGGACTTTTTTATTTCGCAACTTTCGCTCCACAAATATCAAAATTTAAATTATGTTATTTATTTCACAAAATTCCCACAAAACTATAATATTTGCTCACACGAATCTTTATAACCAGAAACGGATCAGACTCTGATAAACGCGTATTCATTTCCGCTAATCGCCTCCGAATCTGGCAAATCATTTTATTCCCAGCACTAGATCAATGTTAAAACAACGCAGCGTGAGCGTAAATATTTACTTTGCACTATTTCACTACCCAAAGTGCGCTGAAAATGAGAAGCGGCCGCGCGAATACAAACCCGGTCCAATGCTAATGGTCCGAAAAATAGCAGATGTCGAAACGGTTGATGGTGCTGCTGATTTGCTGCGGCTTTTAAGAGGCCCTGAAATAACCGATCCGAGCAGCAACAGTTATAAATTGGAGCAATAATTGAGCTTTATTTATAGGACTGCAAAAATCCGGTCACTGGCAAGTCGTTCTACGCGATGGAAGGCAAACCCGTGTGTCCTTCGTGCGCCGGAGGCGAAGATGACGACTAAGTGGTGGTGGTGATGTAGTGCTGGCGGAGACGATTCCTCCCGAAAATAGCATCTCCGGTGAGCCGCACACACCCACTCACATACGACACATAGAGTCTTGCACCCAACTGTAAAACTGGCTTCTTGTTGATGTTACTGTTACTACGTACTTGTTAGAGAAAAAAACACAAAAAACTTGTCGTCCTGTGTTCCGGTCGGCACATATCACAAACGCGACCTCTCCTGGCCTGGAGAGTCCCAAATGACCCACTTTAGTGCTGCTGCTGCTGTTGCTGTTGATGAGACCCCCGTCACCCGTGGCGACGAAGGGGTGACGGCCGGTGTCTCGTCCCACAAACATATGAATGCTTCGTACTTTTCACAGGTGCCTTCGACAGACTAACCATTATTTATTCTCCTCCCTCCCCCCGACGACAACGACGACTGTTTGTTTGAAAGACGAAAATCCCCATGCTCGACAAAGAATAAAACACACGCAAACTCTTATGCTCTGCCCCCACACCGCAATCCGAGCTCTTACCCCAACAGACCCTTCCGACAGACTTGTAAACAAAGTTAAGAGTTGAGAAAGCAGCAAAGCGAAATAATAGATATTTTAAGATTGTGTTTATTACTAAAAGGAGAGATTTATTTGTAAAGATTATTAATAATTGTGAAACGAGATAGTATTTTAAATAAAGAGAGATTAAAAAAAAGATAGAAAAAAAAAAACAAAAAAAAACACAAAAACACAATGAAAAATACTGAACCTCGTTTGCGCGAGGATGATGGTGTCCAGCTGCGAGGCGTGTGCAGGGGGATGCACACCACTAGCACCACCCTTCACGCCTGCTTTACGCCACCGTCATTCTTCAAACGTATCTCGTTTGGCGCACGAGTGATTTACTTTATCTCGTTTTGCTTCTTTTTCTCTCTCTCTCTTGGTATCAATCTTCTTACACGAAATGAGATCACCCGCTACGCATGAGAAAGTACGTTCTGTGTATCGGATTGCGTAATAAGACTTAAATATTAATCCCCCACTGACAATGACGTCGAAAGTTATTCTCTCGCCCCCACAACAAACGCACTTGTCACCCCTTTCATCACAAAAAAAGAAAAGAAAACTAAGACTCCTTCTGTGCCCTTGACGAACGTAAACATGCGCGGTTATTTCCGTCGGTGCGATACCGCCATTCGATGCGGTTATCTTTCGATAATCGTTATCGATGACCGGGACTAATTTATTTACACGCGGCCGAAATATTTCATGATTAATAAGAAACGGCGGCGGCGGCGGCGTGCAAAATATTGCGGCTCAAGATTAGATTAGAGTTTGGACGACTTTGGATAGACGATATATGCGCCAGCGAGCGAGCGAATGTCTGGTCTATCTAATTAAGATAACACACACCACCACCCCCTGCGGGACAATATAATGGATGTTTTGTTGTTTGTGGCGGTTTCGAATCAATTTGCCTTTTTTGTGGGGCCACGTGCATTCCATTTATGTCTCTCTGCTGAGGATATATATATTTCTGTAGAATTCGCCCCGACGCGTAGTAGATAAATTTATCAATTAGTGATTTCAATCGGAAACTTCCACAATTGAACTTGTCCATACTTACCGATTTTCTTCAAAATGCACGGAACCATTCGAGGGAAGAAAATGCATTTCGAAGCTAGTAATTTGTATTCAATTTCACTCAAAAATACATTTTGACTTGTATAAATTACAGACGAGTTTATTTCATAATTCCTTCACAGTAGTTCAATTTGCGGCTACACGACAGACCGCAGAGATCCAGAAAGGGTTATTCAAATCATCCAAAAAACTCAGTTTGAAATGTAGACTCATCATCTACAACAACTCCTTTCAATTGGACACATATAAAATAAATTTTTAGTTCTTTCGCTCTGACTGGTTTTGATCTTTGTCCCTCTCCCAACAAGGGCACGTTTACTCTAATACAAAATCGACAGAAGCAGAGCATTTCCAAGTGAGAATGACCTGAACAAATGCGAAATTTTGATCGGCTGTTTTTGAATTTTCTTTCGCATGCGTTTAGCTTAGAAGACGGAGTGTTTTTCAGTAGAGGAAAGATTTTGTTTTGACCCAAGAGTAATCTCTGAAATGGGTATATCATTTTAGCATGAACCTAATCTGAAACATTGTAGCTAGGCAAACTGCAATTACATAGAAAAACTATAGAAGAACGTATTGTAGGGAATAAATAAGGTTTAATAAGGTTTAATGGAAAAATATACAATAAGAAAAAAACCTCTGAGACCGCATTTGTGCATTTATCAATTCACAAAGTAATAATATGATCCTAAAGATCATTTTAGATCATAAAATTCATAGTAATGAATTGCCTAAAATCATCCATTTCCGAGGTACAGTGCTGACTCGATTATATACAGTTTCGGATTTATTTTCATTGAATATAATCGAATCCTGTATATAATCCAGTCAAAAAAACTTTTATTTGTATGGCAACCACCCCTTAGAGAGAGGGGAGGAGTGCCTCTCCACCATAGGAACATTTCGTGCCCCCTAGAGCCTCCACATGCCAACTTTGGTTTCGTTTGCTTGACTAATTTCCGAGTAATGCAGAAGTTTTTATGACAGACACCCACCTCCCCCCCCTTCCTAGGAGAGAGGGGAGAGGTCTCGAACTATCATAAGAACCTTCCCCGAACCCAAAAACCCCTGCATACCAATTTTCATGTCGAATGGTTCAGTAGTTTCCGAGTCCATAAGAATCAAACAGACAGAAAGACAGAAAGACAGACATCACTCCATTTTAATATATATAGATATGCATAGTAAATTTTTTCGATTTTTTCTAATCATCTCAAACATTTTCCAAAGTAATCTATCATTGTAATTCGGGTGAAGATAAACTCGCAAAATATACGGATGACACAAATCTGATCAGCCGTTCTCCCGTGATGATATTTACCACGTACGTGGGAAAATCCTTCTTTTATATATAAAGATTTTCTTGTGTTTTGAATGTAAAGGAAGAATTTAATTTTTGCTTCATCCCCTTAAAGTCATAAAATACCTTTCTCATATAAAAAACCCGAATTCATTCAAGAGGTGATAGGATAATATTTGATAAAAAAAAGTCACAGGAGGGTTGCGTCCGAGACACGACCGCATAGTTGACTTAGGATTCCGTTAGGCTATCGGTTGGTTTTGGATATGTTTGAAGAATTACATCGTTAAACTCTTTGATAATGATTTGGTTTGGTTGTTGGGTATTGTTTGCTCACTCCACCAGTGTTTACCGAGTGATGATGACAGAAGGATGGTAAACAGTCGTTGGATGGTGCGTATCAGATAAAAGATACCGAAGTGGAACGAGATATGATGAAAACCGCCCAATGTGATCCTAGACGAGATGCCTCCTGCGATATGTATGGATGAAATAAGGATAAAAAACTCACCAATGTAATGTAAGATAATTACCAATACCGAACACAATTATCAATTTTTCTCATCAGTAAAAACTTGTTACTTTAATTTAGAGAAAACATATTTGAAATGGAAAAGGTAATTTTCTTTTATAATATTTATTTTCTGAGTGTTTATTCAAGCCAATGCGAATTTTAATTGGACTAACAACACCTCTCACTATATGTAGAGCACATGGGAAATATTTTTTTCTAATATTTCTTCACTTTTCCAATTTCTCTCGCCGTATGAACTTTCCTTGGGTGAAAATGTACACAACAAAATAGATAGCTTAAACCGAACGACCCATTCTCGAGCGGGAACACGCCTTGGTTTTTTTGTATGAAAATTGAATTAAATCGTTTCATATACCGTCATCCCTTGATAGAAGGCGACTTTTTTTTCTCGTTACGTTATATCGAAGCAAACATTTTGTTTTGATTGATGTAAAACTGTTCGTGGTTACTTAAAATGCACAAAAACTTTCTTTCTATCACTCAGCAGTATTTATAAACCTTTTTTATGCCCATTTAAGATAATTATCGTAGACAAATATGATCAGTCGGCAATTGGATATTCGGCTTTTTATTTGTGAATACGAAACTGGAAGATATTGCATTTGTGCATGAAGCGAATAAAGTTACATTTTAGAAGAAATAAACACACTTTTACATAAAAATAATGAACTATGGATAAATTTTCCGTTTCCGTGGATATCTTTTAATAGAGATTCAAGTTTTCTGCAAGTAATCTCCAACAGGATTTCTCTCTGATATGGATTCAACTACTTAAGGGAAGATCAGAGTTACTAAATGAGAATCTTTTTAGATCTGAGGATCAAGTCAGACTGTTTAGGAGCTCTTGAAATGTATATCTTAATAACATATCTTGCGACCAGTGTTGCCACACGTACACATTTATCTGGAAAGGTACAGATTTTTTTCGCTATTTTTGGTACAGATTCTGTACGATATAGATTACAGATTTTCGTCAAAAAGTACAGATTGGTACAGCTTTATTCCGCGTGTGACATTTTTTACATTTGAAGGAAGCAACATTAAGGTACATGGCGACTTTTAAGCCGTAGTATCGCGTCATAAGGACGAAATTGTATAAGCATCATCAAACACTCGAATGACTTGCAAATGTAAATAAATGAGTTTTTTTTTCATTCTAACAAAATATATTTTTTCTGCAACAAATATTTTCGATGGTACAGATTTTTTGTAGAAAAAGTACAGATGAGGAAGATTTTTAAACACTCTGGTTAAAATGTGGCAACACTGCTTGCAACGAATCTTCTGAGAGTAACAGCTCATCGTCGTGTTCAAGATCTGTAAATGAACTAAAGAGACGAAACTTAATCAAACCTCATACACGAATTTCACGAAATACCTTTTAGGACTGTTTCAACGAAGTGGCAAATGAAAATAATACAGTCAACTCTCCCTAACTCGATGTTCTGTATCTCGATTTTTTCCCTAACTCGATGGATTTCATGGCACCTTCGATTTTACAATCATTCTTCTCTCCATAACACGATACATCCTTAACTCGATGCCTCTCTTACTCGATGTGTTTTGATTCATTTTTCCATGGATTTTCACCTCCCTAACTCGATTGATTTTCGCGTACATGTTTTTGTGCGTTATTACCTCAGATTTCAATTGCCCTTGAAAGTGAAGACGGAGTGTTCGTGTCATCAAACAATTTCTTTTCAAGTATGGAAAACCACGAGAAACCTTTCAAGCGAACAATCAAAACGCTAACCATTGCGCAAGGTTTGAGCATCATCGAGCAGGTCGAAAAATATGGACGGAAGGGGTCTGAAGCTGCAAATAATTTCAGTATTGCACAAAGTGCGGTATCAACACTACTCAAACTAAAGTAAAAATGGAATCGGAATGGAAAATTGTATCTAGACCAAAAGCATATAAGGTTGGTCAGAATCGAGAAGCTGGAGCGGTCAATGAATTTTTGTCTTGTCAAGCTAGACAAAATAATTTACCCCTCTTCTATTCTTCGGGATATGGCTTGAGAATTTGTCCAGAAACTGGGAAATCCTAACTTTAAAGCACAACCAACATGGACGGGAGTGATATTCCGCTGGCATAATTAATGTGTCGTGAGCGATGTCGACGGTACAATACCGTTCGCTTGCTCAATGTCTTTTAATAATTAGTGTAAAAAGGACCAAAACGTGATTTGCTGTGATCTGATGCCAGATACCGATATACTAGAAAGTGTTGAAAAACCTGTAGTTCTATTGAGATGTTAATTCGAACGTTGAATCAAACCTGAAGAATATGTCCGGAATATTGAAATCAACTGAAAATGTTCCTGTGTTCGAACATTTCTTTGTGATTGAACAGTTCCTGCGTGATCGTTACAATTCAGTTTGAGTAACTTACTTAATCAATATTTTCTTTGTTAACCTAGTGCCTCGTGCAAGTCGGACTCGATTATATACAAACTCGATTATATATGATTCGATTATGTAAAATTTAGGACTCGATTGTATACAGTTTGAAAAAAAAAGTTTTTTTTTTATAATTCAAATATGAATAATTTCAAGAAAAAAAATTAACCTTTCAGCATTAAGGTGAAATTTAAGTGGCTTTTATAAGTACAGTGGATTAAAAATCGCGATTTTTGAAGATTTTGATTGAATCTTCATCAGGAGTTGTTTATATCGATATTGCAGCGAAATTAAGAGAGATAGAAGTTGGGCGTCAAAGAACAAATTGTAGAGAGGTTAGAGAGCTTTAATTTAATTGATAGAAACAATCAAGTTTAGTATGAATTTTTAGGATAAAATTAATAATTACAAATAAAAAAAAAACTTTTAAATTTTCCACTTCAAAGATGTTATTTTAATCCACTAATTTAGATGTTCCACTACTATATCCTGTACTAAATTTTCTCATCTTTCAAATGAAAGCAACAAAATCGGATTACGTAGCATACTTTTCAATGTAGAGTCAGTTTGAGCCAACAGAATCCGAAACAAAGAAAAAGTTCTATAAGTCTGTCATCGTTGAAATTCTAACATATGCGTAGAAGGATTTTTTTCGTGAAATATAACCGTCTATCACCTCCTGAAAGATTCTGGAAAAAATATTTTTTTTATATGAGAAATGTGTTTTTTCACTTTAAGGGAATGAATCAAAAATTCAAATTCATACCATAATTGGGACACTTACCCTAATATATGCCGGGAGGCGATCTGGCGTAGTGGTAACATCCATGCCTCTTACGCTGAAGGTCACGAGTTCAATTCTCACTCCCGACATTCTTCCAAAAATGGAAGTAAAATGATGAACCAGCCAAATGAGTTGAAAATCACTATAATACAGATAAAAAAAAAACCCTAATATATGACAATTTAAGACATAAAAAAAAATAGGAAAAAATGTTCTGTATCTCGATACCTCCCTAACTCGATGGTCCCTTTGGATATCGAGTTAGGGAGAGTTGACTGTAGTTAGCGTCGCGTTCAGGAAAAAAAATCTCATGTCTAACGAAAACGAATGTAAATCACGATTGCAATCGATTCTAAATTTAATGGTCAAGCAGTCAATCGAGGACAAGGATTGCTAGAGTTTATCTGTCAGCTTCTTGCTTCAGCTTCATTACAGCGAAGACTGTTCTCTGAAGTAGACCTGGTGTACGAAGCAAAGCGTAATCGATTGTCATCATCAACATCTGAAAATTTATTATTAGTTTATTATTAATTTATCACTGTATAATTTTGAGTACTGTTCATAAATTAATGTTATGAGTAAATATAATTTTAATTTAAAAAAAATCTAATCAAACTTTATTTTTATCTATATAAATAAAAATGTAAGGCAAAATCTGTTGGTAAGCGGAAACCCCGAAGAAGGGATGGTCCGATTTTAGCCTCCTGTATTTTGTTGTATTCGTCTCTTTCCGTAGATCAATATAGTGGAGAGAAAAATCGGAAAATTCTGAAGGAAGGTCGGAAAATTCGGAAAATTGAATTCCCACATGTTCGAAAATTACATCATAATAAGCGATGTTAATCCATTCGATATTTGCGCTTTCGAAATTGATCTTTGTTCGTAACTGGAAATGGATTTTCAGGCGAAATAACGCATTTCCATATCTTATATCTATATAAATAAAAATGTAAGGCAAAATCTGTTGGTAAGCGGAAAACCCGAAGAAGGAATGGTTCAATTTGAGTCATCTATATTCCGTTGTATTCGTCTCTTCCCGTAGATCAATATAATGGAGAGAAAAATCGGAAAATTGAATTCCCATATGTTCTACAATTAGCTAAGCGTTGTTAGTCCATTTGATGTTGGTGCCAATGAAATTGATTTTTGTTCGAAAGTGAAAAAGGATTTTCAGACGTAATAACGCATTCCTATATCTTCTGTCTATATAAACAAAAATGGAAGGCCAAATGTGTTGGTGTGCCTTAAACCCGAGGAAGCAATGGTCCGATTTGACTTGTCTTTATTTTGTAATACTCTCTGTATCAAACATGTATTCCATGCAACGGAGAAACATGTTATTTCCAAATGCTTGAAGAATCTTGAACGAGAATTGTGTCTGAAAATACTGTTATATTATAAGGACGAATTATTGTTGAAGTACTACACAATTTATAGTAAAAGGAAATTGTAAAGGGTCAAAGGGTAATCAATCAATGAAGAGTTTAGAGATTGGACTCACTAACGTTCACTTAGTAAGAAAACGTGGATGTTTGAAAGTATTCAAATCAAAAAATCTATTTTGGGCGAGACGAAGTTCGTCGGGTCAGCTTGTTTATGGATAAATGATAGCGAGACCATGCTATGCTAGCTAGCTTATGAGCTATGTTGTTATCTCTAAATGGAAATTTCTCTGAATTTTGTTCATGTTTCAAAGTTGTGCTAAGAGTTCAAAAAATGCCATAATATCAAGTGGAAAGATCACCCAAGAATGTCAGGATGAAGATATGCGTATTTCATGAGGGAAATTGTCGTGGACTGTAATACAAAACAATCCGTACATTGCTCTTCCACAAGTTCCTTTTTATGAAGAAATATGTAATAAATTCAGGTAAAACTAACAAACATATTTCCTGAAATGTTCTAATCAGCTAAATGTACCGATCGGAGTCATTTTTTACGTTTGTGAAATGTTCGTTAAGCACAAATTCAACCATGTATCGATATGCGTCGTAAGTTTCCAGAACTAAACTAATTCAACTTTATTGAAACATTCCGTTATCCAGAAACTGGACGTGGTACATTTATTTTAATAAGTTTAAATGTTTAAAAAAATTTGAGCTTTATTTCTTTCCGTTTCAACTAGGGTAGTACTTATTTTGAAAATACATAATATTATTGGGTTTAGATAGGACATATTTACAAAACATTGATAAAAAGACCAATGCTACCCCTTTTTACAGAACTTATTTGTTTCAAAACTTACTAGAAACATTTATTCGAAATAATTTATACTCCAAAAACTATTCCTGTATCGTTTATTTTTAATTCTAAGACATCCTTAAAAGATACGTTATATCGAGGTTGCCTTATATCGAGGTATGACTGTATCAAGTCATTTTAAACACAACTGTTACCATATACAATTTTACACTTACACTTGAGCTAAATTTTTCACAATACACGATCGGTCATTGATATGAAATTTCACGAAGCAACCAACATTAAAGGTCCCAATTTGAATTTTATTTGCTAGAATTCATCGTATCACGCACCTTACTTGCAATACAAAAATGCCCCCGACTTGCATATATTTGTAATGCCGATTTCCCCCAGGCAGCTGGGTTTAGATGTCTCTGTTAGGGGACACATTTCGGAAGGAACAATAGCTCCCCCTACTTTCATGTATTTGCAATGTCGATATCCCCCATGCAGCTTGATTTTAATGTCTCTGTTAGGCTAGGCGCAAATTGAGAAGCGTATAGCGCTCGTAAGCGAACACGAGACTATCAACACGACTCATTCGTGCCACAAACGTAGCGTGGTGGAGCGCATATTGAGTCGCAGTTTGGTGTAAATGACGTGTCACTCGCATACAATGTCTGATTCACACAGAGTTGTGCGATATATTTATTTACTAACACAACCTTCCGACCGGTACAACCATACAGTATCAGACTCACGGCGCTATATGATTGTTCACCAACACAACCAACACAACCAGCATGAGCAGCACGAGAAACTGTGGCTCAGCCACAGCGTCGAGCGAGCCATGTCTCACGAGCGCTCCTCCATCTCGCGTCATCTGACCAATATGCGCCGTTCCATCTGTTTCCATGAGCCACAAAGACAGGCGCTACATCGCGCCATACGCGTCTCAATTTGCGCCTAGCCTTAGGGACCCGCCGCATGTGTCGTCAATTTCGACCAATCAGTGGGTATTTCCATTAGGATAGGGGTTGAGATTTTTCAATTGTTCGGTAGTTAGTTTCATGACATATATTATTTTCTTAAATATAAAAAAACTGTAATGGAATGCCGAAATCGATTGACGCAAAAATTTTATCAATCCATCATGAAATGACTGAGCAATAAGCGTTTGAAATTGGACAATTTTCACGATGTACTAGATTTTCAATTTGTACCCCAATATGTTACCGAAAGACGTCATCCTAAGTAATCCAAAGTATTTTTAAGCACGGTCTGAAAACCTGAGCCGAAAACTGCCAGAGAAGTCGACTTCGGATCAATCATCTGTCAAATTCGGACCTGATTGCTGTTTCTGACTGTTTGATGTACATTTAAAAAATCACCTGGCATCCCTGTTAAACCCGTGCTGTAGTATCTAGTTTTTCGCCAGCAGCTCACTCCGTGTGAACGGACAAGGCGAGTCAACCAATTGTCAAGTGAGTTCACCGGCTCAGTAGCTGCTCACTGTCAAGTCACCTACTAGCAACGTATAAATGGGCCTTAAATGCTATACCAGTATGGGGAGGTAACACGTTTTTTGTTATTTTTGAGCTCATTAAATGTGGTGAATGAGGATGTCAAAAAATGTGCTAAAAATCAATTATTGAAATGATCATGGAAATTATCGTATAAATAGGGCACGGAATGTTCAGATAGATCCGTCGCATTTTTTATTTCATCACGGAGTAATTTCACTTTTGGTGTCCGGTATTCGTTCTCCGGCTCTTGTAAATTCACATCGTAGAGACCCAAAAATAATTTCATCTTTACATTAGTGCTTGCTGGATTGGGAAAGTTTCTGGGATTCAACATTGCAGTCATTTTGAGGGTCCAATCATTGCAATCGATTTATTTTCTCATCTGATTGACCAGCCATATGTGTTATGAGTTTGATAATTAAACGAAAACAATTTGTATATTTCCAGATAAATTTGTACATGTAGCAACACTGCATCCGACTCATTATGTTCAGGGCACGAAGATTTAGACAAATTTGACGAAACACCGACTGTTCCAATACTATGTTATGTTTTGCATTCATTCGCTGTCGCCAGTTGTTTGCACATTGAGATAGCCGATTTAATGTGATAATGACTGTAGCGAGAAGGCTGTACTATTGGGATTCCTGCCCTTGAGTCAAAATAAATAGGTCCATTTGTGAAAAATTCAGTCTCCCAGCCAGTCTCCCATGTGAAATGTAGTTTTTTCGCCAGGATTCACCAGCGTTCCTCAAGATCATTACAACCCTTTTATAATTAACTACTATAATTACTACGGAACTATTTTGTAAATCTGCTTCTTGAATCGACCATGAGTCCCGGTGATTTGCAATTTCTTCGTTGCATTTTTATATTAACTGAGTGGAAGAAGTCTTCAAATCCAAAATTCAAGTTTTGTGTACGTGACACGACCGCATAGTTGACGTAGAATTAGGTTACGTTATTTCTTACATGTTGATTTCGAATATCTTTGAGAAAGATACCTCACGATCGTAGTTGCCCATTTAAAGCAATGACCTTGCCGCTACGAACTCTGATCTACCCAGGACGAGCTCTAAAATATAAATATTCACTCGATCGGATACGATGGCGCCTGCAGCTTACTCGTATCATCACTCCAACTGGGCCAACTGGGTGTTTTAATTCATAGTGTTTCGAGCTGTATTGACTGTAGTTAAGACTCCCGTGATTCCATTCGAAAATCTCTAATCTCTAAAAATTGTTGCTCTTGTTAACATGATGAAATTGAATACAATTTTATTATACATCAGATAGAAGAAAAAGCTTGTCCCTATCGGAAAACTATTCTATTTTTACAAACTTCCTTTGAGACGAATTTTTCGTCTGTAAAATTTTTCGCCAAAGACAGGAACTTCGGATGATCACTCGGCCCCAGGTTCAGACTGTTAGGTAGATGTATAAAAATCTTCCAACTGAATTTCGAAACATCTAGCGACCAGTCCATGTGTTCTCCCGATATATTTTTTTTCTTTTCATCCTCCTTTTCTTCTTCTTTATTTTTCTTTCTTCTTTTTCAATAGCACTAACGTTCCAAAAGTAACTTTGTCGTCTTATTGTTTGGGCCATTTTTATTAACACATGGTTGAAAATTCTATGTCAATTAACACGTTTTGAATTTGTTCTGAGCGACAAGCTCGTGTATATGTATGACCACAGTACGGGTCGGAAGAAATTTATTTGGCTTTTTCTATCAAGCTATTAACACGACTATCGTGTGTGTCACCCAGTTTTTTTTCGGATCCAGGTTTGTCCAAATGTTTAAACTGTTTTATGTTCGATTTTTAGCACCTGGATTATGTAACGGTCAGTTTCGATCATATAAAGCCTGAACGAAATCGAAAACCAAGATTGCATTTTATTGACTGTCACAATATCGGAACCATAAACACAATTTCAGTCACAAGGCGAGCTTTATCAAAGAAAAATTGTAAATTATGTCGATTTTTTGTATGTATTGACTCTCGTTTCAAAACCCTGCATCTAACTACTGAATAAAAAAAATAGGAGGTTGTGTTCAAGACACGATCACATTGTTGACGTAGAACTACGTTGTAGTTTAATTCAAGTCGCTTGTTTAAAACTGCGGATATTATTTTGTAATGCTACGAAAATTACGAAATAACCATTCTACCAGTTTGGTCGCCCTGAAATGTTTTTTTTTTGTAGAATTATTTGACGATAATCGTTTGATGATTCATTCTTGTGCTCGCAAAACAATACATGCATTTACTTTCTTGGTGACTAGATAAACGAAATAAACTCTATCTGTTAATCTCAACAACCTCGAAAAGAGTAGCACTGCTTCATTATGATCAAGATTAACGCAAATGCAATCCTAGTTAAGAGCAAATAATTTTTTGGTGCACAACCTTAACACCTGCTTCACCATAGCGTCAGGTCAATGCATTGATGCAATGTCGAAGGCACCAACGAAGCCTTTATGATGACAGAAAACAAACAATGTTACCTGCTTGGAAAAAGGCTGAATATTTGACTTAGCAGAGATTCATAACTAATACCCTAGCGCAAATATTTCCTCCCGCTATCTTCCCTCCTTGTTTATATTAATCATTGCGGCTGCATAATTTGCAACACCAAACAATCGTCAATCATAGCATAAAAAAATTAGGCGATTGTTGCATCGTTACAGGGCCAATGCACGCGGGAGCAGTTACAAATGGGGTTTCAGCGTAGCGAAGATGCACTATCTTTACGTTCGGGTTATGAAGCACGCACGTACGCACATAAATATCCATATATCGATGACTTGAAGCAACTAAATATACATAAACTTATCTCCGTTTTGCGCTCTTCTCAACAGAAGCCTTTCCTGTTGATATTACCAGTCTAGATTACCTTAGCTGTCATCCTTTGTGGAGAGAGTTTTTCTACCGTCATGCCAAACCAAACCACTGATAAAATTCCAGAACATTTATTTTCTTGGTGAGCTGACGATAGCCTAGCTTGATGATTCTCCACACAATTGTGTGGCTCAGAACCTTCATGCAATGGCGTCAGTTTGATGCAATGATTGCAATGCCAGAGACATCAGCGAGTGAGTAATTTGGGCGCGTCCACAGCTCAGTCCGAAACAAAGACATGTGATGACGCAAAACAAGGAAGAACAAGCGCATCTTTCCATGCTTGTTGAATTAGAGAGACTTTAATCTCCTTCAGTTCATTCGTCTCTAACCTTCAAAAAGGCCCTTTGAAAACATTACTTTATCCATCATATAATTCCTCCATCCCCATTGCCTTGAGAAAGGCATTCGATCCCTCGCCGTCCAGCTCGCCCAGCAACGATTTTGTTCAGTCGATTTCCTCACGAGGAATGAAAGTTTGCCTCAGCGAAATCAACTGTTTATACTCTAGGCAAATATTCCCCTTCGTTCTTCTTCTTCTCCTTTGTTTACGGAGACTTTACATCTTACAGTTTCCCCTTCGTTGCTCGTTATCGAAAGCTCTGTTCGGGAAAGCACACAAATGGACAGAACAAGTGTATGAGGAAATGGGAATGCTTCCAATTTTCATCAATTTAAAGCATATACAGACTATGGGATTGTAATGTATAACATATCAAACAAATCTTAGGGAATTTCCGATTCGTTTGGTATGTAAGTCGCCAAAATCCGTTCGCGGCAAAAATAGTTATCAACGTTAACTTTATTTCATAAAAACGTGACCTGTTTTCTAATTTGGCACCCTTAATGAAAGACGTGGTTCTACGTCAAAAAGCAGCAAATGGCATTAAAACTACAGTCACATTAGCCGGAATTAAAGGATTGTTATGACCACGAATGGTAGAATGAAAATAGCATATTTTCATTGCTTTTCTGTGTACGTTTGGCTGGAATAGAAAATATATAAGCGTTCAATTGATGGTTGTGTTTGCGGCTGTGCATTTATTTCTGATGTGACTGTTGGAACCGAGTAATGCATTCTTGGTCACATTCACAGTACAAATTGTGCCGTAACTCTCGAGCAAGCGCAGTGTGTGATGGTTAAGAAAAATTTCGACCGTTTACAACACCGGGCTTCATATCCTTCTTTCGTTTGGGTATGATAAGGCACGATGCTTAGCTACGATTGGTTTTACAGTGGTATTGATGTTTTAAAATTGTGCCTCGCCATTACGTTTGGTGCTCTTCATTGATTTTAGAAGCACATACAAGCTCAAATATTGGAAAGTGGGAATGCTTTCATTTTTTTCCATTATTCCAATTGAAACAAATTTTAGAGAAACTAAAAAAAAAAAAAAGACGGGTGGGTAATGTCGGGGACATAACCGGAGTGACGTAGGACTATACAAAGGGGACAGCTTTTGTTAAATATATATTTTTAATATATTGTTTTATTTTCTTCTCCTACGTGAATACCTACCTATCTACCTAAAAAATGGATTAGTTTACTGTTTACTCTTTATGAATATGTTGATGGTTCTGAAAAGAACCTTTGGTGTTGTGTTTTTGTTATCTCTCGATATTCCAATCTTGTTCGGTTAAACCTTCCTGTTTAGTTATTGCGTTTGCCACTCGCCACAGCTTTCACAGTTGGAAAATTTCTTCTCATCCAGCTTTGTGACATGTTGTACAGTAAATTACATTCAATGCGACGTGCCGAAGCGCCACTCAGTGTCGCATTGGAGGCGATTTTAACCTGTAATTGAACATTTGCGATGACAGTGGTACAGTGTCGACTTTCAATGTGGGGTCATAATTTGGATCTCTATGTTTACAAAAATGTCCAACTAAATAAGTCGCATTACATGTCCGTCCAATTAGCAAAATGTCGAACTAATTGTAAATTACTGTACTTTCAATCTGGAAACAATTTAAGAATTGGTGAAAATTGAATAATCAGGAAAGTCCCCAACCATCAATAAGCTCAGAGCAACTGCCAAATTCACATACTCATCATATCCTGGCAAACAAATTATGAAAAAATCAATTTGTGTTTTATTATTATTTTGGATAATGTTTTAGAAAGCATTGAACTGTATTTCCTAAACTCTTTTTTGGAAGGTTTAATGGCCCTGAAAAGCGCCTTGTTTTATGGAATGGTTCCAATTTAGAAAACTTAGTACTCGTGGTTTTGAAAAAAAACTATTTCGAACGCCCTCGATGCCGCCTTGTTCTGGATTTGCCACCAAAGCAGTTTGTATAAAGAACAAACTTTTTTCTTCTGCTACCTGATGCCGTTTTGCGATTGCGTTTGCCACTCGCCACTCGCTGCAACTGCCTGTTGTCTTGATGTCCACCGAACCGAATGTGTTCTGTTCCGAATGCGGGTTTTCTTATCGTCGCGAGCAGCTTTGCCAGCTAACTCGATCACTTCGGCGGCCGAAACTATATAACGCCGGCTAGGTGGACTGGTGCACTGGTACTAACGCGCTCGGCCTAGCTACCCTTGCGGGGAACTCCAGATCAACACGGTTCGAGCGGGATTTTGCCTTTCCCTTCACTTTTCCTCCTTTACCATGTCCAGACATGGCTGCTTGGGTTGGTTTGTTGATGTGTTGTGATGCGAACCGATGTGGTGTACGGTTTGAATGAGAATGATCGGTACGGCAGCGGAGCGGGGATTTTTAAGCTGACTGGCTGGCTCGAGAATTACGCATGTGTGAGACTGCGACCAATGTTTCGTTCATTTTTTTCTTTTTCCTTTCCAATCGTGCTTCATTCTATTTCGCTGCTGCTCTGGTTGCCCGTTTTGGTCGGTACGATTTGAGGAGCACAAAATGGACCAATCAAAAATGGGCACATAGTGCATTTTGACAATGCTTGATATTTCACAATTATTCAAATATTTATCTCAAGAAAAATGAAATGTTATTCGTTATGATAGATGCGTAGATATATTTCCTATTAATTGATGCAAAAACCTTTGCGATCTATTGAGAAATGCTCGAGTTATAAGCGTTCCAAATCTTGCATTTTTTCCTACTTGTTCAGTGCCTAGATTTCCATTTCACCCCCTATATCTTCCGGTTAGACGTAGTCCTACGTCAATAATACTGCAACAATTATAGAGGTTAGAGGTCTACATTCCGGCGGAAATCAAACATCTTGACCGAATGTAAATCTCCTCTTGGTAGTACATAAACTGACTTCTGGTAAGTCGTCTCTGACGTCGATAAACATACAAAAACAATTTTATGACAGCGATAGAATCCGATCGTTTAAACCGGAAGCATAATGAATCTGTCAACATTTTAACAGCAACGGTGGGAAGGAGAATATATATATTTCACACGCTCCATTAGCACAATGCTAACCAAACATATTTTCCTATCTACAATCGGATGATTTCACTGACAATATTTTCCAATTTGGCTCCAGAAATATGAATGTCTGACACGCAGAACGTGTTCTCCGATGCGAGAGACGATGTATATCATCGTTGATGAAATGATGAAAACGAAAATCACCGCCCGGCAGTGTGAACAAATAGACTTAAAAATAGCCATGACAGCAGGTGCTTTGGGGACACCCACAATACAACACCACACACAACTGCACACGACGTTCTTGTTTTGTTCCGTTTCTCAACCCATTGGAAAGTTTGTTTTGAAACGCGAAACAACAAACGGAAGTAGGAGAGCAACCCTTTCTCATTGGCCATCGTCTTGGGTTGGGTCGCGTGATACCAGTCCATAATCGGAGCGCAGCGCGCGCGATAATTGTTGATGGAAAAACTGTTTACAAAGCTCGTAGTTTATCGTTTATCTAATGTGGCCCTGAAAGTTGGTTTTTGAAGGGCACGGTTCAAATCGAATCCGGAAGCAAAATTGAAGTTTGCATCATCGCTTGATTAATTGGACAGACAGCAAAGGTGCTTTATATGATAGCATCGTAGCGTCGGCGTTGTTTGGTGAAAATTTGCAATTTATATTCGAAAAATGCTTGTCTAGCGGCTTGTCGGAACCATCTCTGACTACAACGTTGCATCGTCGTCGGACATATATCTCTCTTCTATATCTCAGTAGCCAAAATGGGAGGGACATTTTCAACAACTGCAAACTACAAGATTATGATCGCACAATTACATTACCGTCGTCGGTTTCGTCTGGTGAATCCAAATCGGGACAATGATTAATGTTTCACAGCATCACTGGTCTGTGTTAATCTGAAGGATTTTGGTAGGCGTGCTTGATTCCAATTGCAAATCTACGGGAGAAAATATGACGATGCACAGTGCAACTGGCGCAAGAATCAATTCAAGGCAAATTGTGACGAGAATCAATTAAAAGTAAAATCCTTTGAGGTAGGCCCACGCTGAGTCGCGATGACAGTTTGGCACTCGCCGCACGTAACTTACCTTTCAACGGGGTAATAAGTTGCGAAAAATTCGTTCCAAAAAATGTTACTACAATGATTGTGCAGCGGGTGGTTGTGGAAAAGTGACGCGAGTCGCTAAAAATATCTCGTCGACAGCATGCAATCGCGATGTTCTCTCTCAACCCGCAAAACATGGGTGGATGCACTGCGGCTGCTGCTGTGAATTTTGTTCTGTTTATTTTGGCATGTTGAAGTGAGAGCGCCACATGCGTGACTGTTTAGTTTGTAGCATTTTACGAATTCCTTGCCTTCAAAATGCATAATGTAATTGTTAGTCGTGTGTTATGTCTTCCTCCGTCTCGGACTGTCAAATTTTCAATGAGCTGTTAACCGCAAACAAATTCGAATTCAAATTTAGGTTTACTACCAGTGTTTACGGAAATCGAGTTGCACTAGAAAATAATGAATATTTAGCCACTCATTTAGGGAGACTCTTCGATTTATTTTGGAGTATTCTCCTGACGAAGGATTTATAACTTAGGGGAAGGGAGGTGAAGACGGACACCCTAAGTAAAAGTTGATTTTCTTCATGGATTTCATAAAAAGTATAAAACTGTTTCGCCACGAATCGATAGTCTCTTTTTATAATAATCACCAACTGCCCGGCAAGCTTCGTCCCGTCAAGCAGTGATGTCCATATTCTCTGTGTAGCGAAATCTCAATTCATCCGCCGTTCCTCTTCCAAAGGAGAGAGGGGTATCAAACCACCATAGAAATATTTCTTGTACTCTAAAATCGTCACATTCCAATTTTAGTTCCATTTGCTCTATTAATTCTCGAGTAATATAGAACACTAGCTGACCCGGCAAACTTCGTCCTGCCCAAAATTGGTTTTTTGTTATCAATACCTTTAAACATTCACGTTTTCTTGCTAAGCACAAGTTCATGAGTCCAATCGCAGAACTGTTCATTGATTGATCTTCTAATCGACCCAGTTGAATTTATCTTTTACTACAAAAATTCTAGTACTTCTACCAAAACTCATCATTATAATATCAGATTATTTTCAGACACAGACCCCTCCCTCTTCTCTCCTTTAGAGAGGGGGGAGGAGTGTCTATTAACCATAGAAACGTTTCGTGCCCCCTAAAATCTTAACATGCCAAATTTGGCTCCATTTGCTTGATTAGTTTTCGAGTTATGCAGAAATTTGTTTTTCATTTGTATGGCAATCCCCCCTTAGAGAGGGGGTGGACTGTCTACCCACCATAGAAACATTTATTGCAGTCTAAAACCTCCACATGCCAAATTTCGTTTCATTTGCTTGATTAATTCGCGAGTAATGCAGAAATTTGTGTTTCATTTGTATGGCAGCCCCCCCTTGAAGAGGGGGGAGGGGTCTCAAAATATCACAAAAACCTTCCCCGGCCCCAAAAACCCCAACATACCAATTTTCATGTCGATCGGTTTCCGAGTCCATAAGAATCAGACAGACAGACAGAAATCCATTTTTATATATATAGATCGTGTTTTGTTCGTATGGCAGCCCCCCTTTCAGAGGAGGAAGCTATTTCAATACATTTTACGTACCCAAGAACCCTCAAATGGCAAATTTGGCGCCATTTGTGTTAAACAGGGAACTTATTTCGATGGATTTTTGGTAATATTCGAAATCTTGCCCTAAGGGCTCTCTTATGGGCTAAGCCCCTAGACTTCAGCAAATCCCTGCTACGGCAGCCACTAACACTTCAGAATCTGACGACTCCAGAGTGGTTCTTTTCGGCTTTTCGGTTTAGGATTTGCTTACCAGTGTTTTCGAACTTCTTTCCTGTTAGGAGTTCTGGCGTTGCGGATATTGGACTCGGCTGGTTAGGCTTGACTGGATAGATTCGGCTAACTTGATCCTGATGGTTAACGTGATTTTAAGAAATGGATACGTCCTGTTTGCTCATTTCCTTGCTATCATGAACCTTTTGGTTTGTCTAACTAAATTGAACTCATTGGGTCGTAAGCATACGATCCTGTTGCTTCACTAAATGAAACTAACTTATTGAGTAATAATCCGGACTATATATACACGAATTCTTACTCTAACTAGAGAAAAGACCTCCCTTTTTCTACTCAAATAACCGAAACCACATCGGTTATCTGCCTGCCTATTTGCTACATAAAATTCATCCCATGGTTTCCACCCTTCGGTATCGCTAAAGAGGCTCAGTTTGGTGAAGATTCCAGCGAAGAAATCCCTATCTATATTCGCGTGGCGTAGTGCAGGATAATAATAAAATAATCATTTTTTTTTCTTTCCCTAAATAATCATTTTTGTTTCTTTCCCCCATCCTTCTCCTTCCTTCGCGCTCATTCCATGCGCGATAAAGGGCGAGACTTAAATAAAACAATTTTAATCACCTCTCGAGTGGCTCATACAGCGCTCTCACCTTGGCTAGCTAACTACCGGTAATGAATATTTACTTATATTTCACTATTCCTTCGTCTAATGCGCTATCTCTGGCGCATTTGGTTTTCGAAATGCGCGATGCGCTACAAATTTAATATTGTATTATTTTAATTTATTTTTAGTCCTGTCTCTCTAAGCTCTAAGACCATAGAGACATTTATCCGTCCGTAACATCTTGCTTGATTAGTTCTCGAGTTATGCAGAAACTTGTATTTCATTTGTATGGCAACCCCTTTTAGAGAAGACGGAATGTCAAACCACCATAGAGAAATGTATTGTCCCCTAAAAACCTCCACATGCTAAATTTGTCTCCATTTGCTTGATTAGTTCTCGAGTTACGCAGCCAAACCTTTACTGTCCCCTAAAACCCTTACATGCCACATTTCACGCCGATCGGTTCAGTGGTTTTCAGGTTTTCATAAGAATCAGACAGACAGACAGAAAGACAGAAATCCATTTTTATGTATACAGGGTGGCGCATAAGTCTCGCAACTGATTTGCACAAAACAAACTATGGACGGGTTATGCCTATGATAGAACCGCAAGGTTGACGTAGGACTGCCGTTGGCTTAGTAATCAATTGTATTTCTTCAATTAGCAATTTTCCCACCTCGGATGTTCCTCATTGTGTACGATATCGCCGCTGCGCAGAGCTATCTTCTGTGTGATTGATTGCAAACAAATCCCAATTTAAACCAACCAAAACCAGGCATTATGGTAGTAGTTATCGCAGCAAATAGTTATCAACATTTGCCTAATCATCAAATGGTATGCGCAGAAGTTCAGTGAGCTGGCGACATGAAGAGATATCTTCCAATGCAGTCTTAAAATCAAGCCAAAGCGTTGCATTTGTACCCGCTTTTGTAGACCGTGTTGGCAAAACGAATTCCGAAGTGTAAAAATGCATGGGGTTATAAAAGTATTGCCGACTTGAATGTATCTGCAATGCCCATTTTCCCAACTTCTTGATTTCGGAATCTGTACTGGGAAAACGAATTCCGGTTTGCAAAAATGCAAGCGAGCACAAAAGTACCCGTAGTTTGCATCTATTTTGCAATGATAATTTCCCCAGGTTCCATATTTTTGATTTTTTTTGTTTTAGGAAAACATTCCAATTAGCCCAGGGTTTCGAGGTTTCCGCAGCTTGCATCTATTTTTCAACGCTGATTTCCTCAGGCTCCATGGTCTTGAAATCTGTGTTAGGAAAACATTCAAATTTGCAGAAACGCAAGCGAGTTCAAAAGTACCCGCAGTTCGCATCTATTTTGCAATGCCGATTTCCCCAGGCTTCATGATTTTGAAGTCTGTTTTAGGGAAACATCCATTCGTTCCAGCGATCGTACCTCAATCGTTGCGCAATCATAACTGAGTGGATTTCCGAGCGGCACTCGCTCATATACTAATTGGTGTGATTTCAATAGCCTGTTTTGAAAGCAATTTTAGGGCTATTGAAACATGTTTTTGGATCAAGAAGTAACAAACATATAACGCGTTGAAATTTTATCTTTCGAATGAAGTGCTCCATTTCATACCGTTTCGTTCAGTTTTTTAGGAGCCGGTGGGCGACGGTGAGATGAGAGGAGAAGACAAACAAACTAATAACGAAAAAAAACCCAGGCATTGAGTTCTTATATTGGACCTTTTCACAAACATATGAATCGACTGCATATACCAGACGTCGCGAATTCCCAATACGTCTCTGATGAGAACATATGGTTGAAGGTATTGAGATAATTAACGCAAACCCGAGACTCTCGGACTACGACATCGCCATTAACCAAAGTACCATCCGGAGAATCCATATGTGAGAAAGTTATCGTAATTTCTGTGCCTGCAAGCAACAGGACGCTAAATCAAAATCTGGTGGCCAAAAGAAGTACTCGAAAATTGCACAACAAGGTGTTGACGAAGTATGAAGGATGCATGCTGATGGATGACGAAACGCACGTGAAGATGGATTTTGAACAGTTCCCAGGTCTAAAATTCTATAAGACCGCTGCTAGGAGAAACGTTTCCAGCAAATTTGAGATAAATTTGCCATGAAGCTCTTGATTTGGTAAGGGATTTGCAGCTGTGGATAGAAAACCAATGTTCTCGTGACAAACATGACAATGGACCTGGATATATATAGGTGAGAGTGCCAGCAAAAACTTCCGGAGAAGTTTTGGCCAAATTTGGGAAGCTGTCATCACATTCGAGAGGTGCTTCAGTGACAATGGGATCACTCCCTGAGGAAAAAGTCCTCAAACCTCCGAATTACCCCCAATTATACCCAATCGAAAAACATTAGCCAATTGTCAAGCGGAATTGAAGAAAAGTTACAAAGTGACTGGGGATGCTGCAAACATGAAAAGATCGTGGAATAAAATGACCGCTGAGGTTAGAGAGAGTTCTAACTTCGATGGAGAAGTAAAGTCATTAAAATTGTAGAAGAATATATTTTTTCGAAAGAACATTAAATTATCTGTATTTTGATATAAAAATATTGTTTGCACCTACCGCTCCTACAAAACTACCAATTTTAACGTAAATCTGAGAACTGCACAAACTATAAGGATATTTTAGAAGATCAGGGCAGTTGATAAACGATTCTGTATTTAATCGAATTTAATTTTTTTTTTTGCAACAGATTTGTTTGATGTTAGAAAAAACTACTCTTCAAATAATTGGTTTTTGCTACAGCTTCTACCATAATTTTGGTCTACATTTATAACATTTAAAATGTTCTTCTGTTTCCAGGACTGCCGCCAACCGTTCCTCGGCGGATCGTTCTTCGATCATGAGGGTCTGCCCTACTGCGAAACGCACTATCACGCCAAGCGGGGCTCACTGTGCGCCGGCTGCTCGAAACCCATCACCGGACGGTGCATCACGGCGATGTTCAAGAAATTCCATCCGGAGCATTTCGTGTGCGCCTTCTGTCTGAAGCAGCTGAACAAGGGTACCTTCAAGGAGCAGAACGACAAACCCTACTGCCACCAGTGCTTCGACAAGTTGTTCGGGTAAAAAAAATGGTAGCAAAGTTTCATCCCTTTCCCTCTATATACACGTTAGCCATTTCCCTGTAGCTGTCTTTTTGTTTCGTTTGTTATTATTTTTGGATATGCAAGTATTTTATTCGAATGTCAATTCGTTTCGGGTGAATGTAGCTGCTACTTTTTTGTTCTACGATTTGTCATTACAACGCTTACCTAATCAATTACTACAAAAAAAATCACTTTCTTCTGAGGAGGTAGGCAAATTGTTCTTCCTCATATACGAGTATATATATTTGTTGTTCTTGTGTAAAACTAAGCACAGAATAGCTCTATAATTGTAGTTAAGTTAAAAGTGTCAACCTAGAACAACTAGTTTCAATCAAGCTCGGAAAATGTTTTCTTTATCAAATCCACAAAGTATCGTTAACCCGTCAAGTATTTAACAGAAACTTACAAATCCACACTACAGCAGCCAACAATAGCGACGTTTGAAATAATTGTGAATTCTTCACACCTGTATCACAAATAACTGATAGCAATATCGTAAAGTTTACGTGCACGATTGCATGATAATTCTGGTCGCGATTATTCCAGAGCCCCATAGAGATTTTCGAATCTAAACTATAACACCGCAAGACAACGGAATCTTTTTCTTACGCTGTAAGGTGTATCTGTATGTGAGTGTTACAGTCGGTCCAAAATTCACAACAACAAAAAAGATAAATTGCACATAGATAGAGGGCCCGATAGTGAATCCTTTAGACAAATATTTCCTAACTACTATGAACTAAATCGTTGAACTCTAACAATGCATCCGCAGTCGTCATGCGTAAATGAGAGTACATTTATTGATCCGAAATTTCCTGTATTTTCTGTAGCAGTGATAACTCTACGAGCATAAAGTTTATATGGTCACTAGCTGACCCGGCAAACTTCGTCCTGCCCAAGTCCTGTAAGTGGATTGAATTTTGTTACAACTTAAACTAAAATAAATAAATTTCTAGCTTAAAGCTAACAGCATATACAACCAGCGTTTGCTACAAAGAGTTGGAAACCCTCGTCGAGTTTTCTACCGTACAGATGTTAAGATCGTTAGGAAAATCCATAGCAGAACTGTCAGTGGGGAACCCAATTCAGAAGAAAACAAATGGAAAATGTCAGTGGCGGACTCAATATGTTGGGTTCGGTCAGTTTAATAGGGTTTCAATTTGGACGTCACCTACGTGGTTTAAATTCAATGAATAGAATACGGGGGAGCTAAGATTGCAATATTTTATAATGCATAAATTGCCATAAAAATGAAGAATTTCCGATTCGATTAGAATGCAAACCATCAAAATCCGTTCAGAGATAAAATAAATATTGGCGGTAAAATTATTTCATAAAAAAGCGTGACCTGCTTTCTGATTTGGTACCATTACTGAAAGACGTAATCTTATGTTAAAAATTAGATAATGATTTCATATTCATATTTTTATATCCATATTTTAATTTTTATTTACTAAAATATCGACAAGTTTAGCCGTAATGATCGGATAACATATGATAAATAGTGGAGCCGATCTGGCGTGGAGGTAACATCCATACTTCTCACGCTCAAGATCACGAGTTCAATTCTCACTCCCGACATTCTTCCAAAATGGATGGTAAAAGTGATGAACCAGCCAGAAGCGTTGAAAGTCACTATAATACAGAAAAAAAATATGATAAATAGATATAGAACCCACTGGTCCTGGTCCACTTCGAAAGCTCATTTTTTCCGGACACCCAGCACTGAATGAGAAGGACCTTTTCCCACCACAAATTCAAATTGCCGTCGGTGATGCGCACATAAACCGAATTCAACATCAGTTCCAACGGCAGACACAATTACATAAAACGACTAGCACAAACAATAAACGAAGGTTGTCAAGCGAGTTTTTAGATGCATTTTTCTTAATAGGTATAACTTTCGCACATTTCCATGTTGGAGGAAATCTGCTCGATCGAATAATCGAATTGAAAAGATAAACAATCCGGTCCAAAACTTGAGGCAAAATAATCTTGATAAATTTTAACGGTATTTCATCTAGGCCTACTTCATACATTGCATTTATAACGTCAATTTCAGTGGTTAGATTGAATTGGAAAGAACTTCTAAGGGGTCGGGCTACCACTAAAGAATTACTAACGTTGTTTGTAGAAAAATAGAAAAATGCTTTCTGATTTGGTACCATTACTGAAAGACGTAATCTTATGTTAAAAATTAGATAATGATTTCATATTCATATTTTTATATCCATATTTTAATTTTTATTTACTAAAATATCGACAAGTTTAGCCGTAATGATCGGATAACATATGATAAATAGTGGAGCCGATCTGGCGTGGAGGTAACATCCATACTTCTCACGCTCAAGATCACGAGTTCAATTCTCACTCCCGACATTCTTCCAAAATGGAAGGTAAAAGTGATGAACCAGCCAGAAGCGTTGAAAGTCACTATAATACAGAAAAAAAATTATGATAAATAGATATAGAACCCACTGGTCCTGGTCCACTTCGAAAGCTCATTTTTTCCGGACACCCAGCACTGAATGAGAAGGACCTTTTCCCACCACAAATTCAAATTGCCGTCGGTGATGCGCACATAAACCGAATTCAACATCAGTTCCAACGGCAGACACAATTACATAAAACGACTAGCACAAACAATAACGAATATTTCATCCCTTAATTAAGAACACAGTGCCACATTCACTATATTCACTTTTAACAAACTACATATATTCATAACTTCACAATATTACAAGTTGTATTTAAAGGTAGGTTTAGAGTTCCTGTGAACGTGAACGCGGACAAACACTTTTTTGTTCATAATTCATCAGTCCATATATAGAACGCGAGGAAAACATCTTGAAACGATAGGGAGGAACATCTTCTAGTTGAAAAACATGTTTAAACGCAATTCATATTGATGAAAGTGGATTAATTCAATATTTCACAACGATTCTGAATTTCCACCATGGAATCGAGATGTTAGTGAACCATAGTTTACCGACTTCGGTGAACGTGAACGTGAAAACAGTGGTGAATATTATTATTATTATTCTTTATTTAGTAACTTAAGATCTACATCTTTTAAATTGTTACAAAGATATTAACTGTGGCGGAACAACAACATCAAAAGTAAAACTTAAAATTTAAATAACAAAAATAATGACAGAACAAATATTTTCATCTCTAATTAAAGTGCTCAAAAAAATCTCTTCCTAAACAAACTCTCAGATCTGACCATTGTCAGCTCATTTGGCAAAGAATTCCAAAAAGCGATACCTCTCACGAAAAAAGAATTTCCATGGTGTGCGGTGCGATGACGATGGTGGATTTGGATTTAGCTTGGAAAATAAATAGTCGGGCATCCCACAGTTTATCAGTTTGAACAAAAACAGGCTACAGCGTAGCTTACAAAAATTCTCAAACGGACATCCAATCAAGATGCTTTGTAAGTGCGAAACATGCGCATATCTGTTCAAGTTGAAAACATATCATACGCAAGCATTTAGTGCAACGCGTAGTCGTTCAAATGCGGTGGCCGATGCTTGCATCAACCATAAGTCACATGCAATGTAATGTGGAAAAATCAAGCTTTTGAACAATTTTAATTTTGTGTCCCTACTCACAAGCGATGCTTCCATTTGAAGAAATCTAAGTTTTGCGTATATCTTTCCACATTGGTGGAGTATCAAATTATCCCACTTGAGATTAGACGTGATTTTATACCCAAGACAGTTGGTGGTTTCAACAAATGCTAGTGGGGTACGGAAAATAAATGAAGATCTCAGATACTTGTACAATGGGTCAGAAAAAAATAACCTCAAATTGAACACTACAAAATCGTATGCTATGCTTGTGAATGGAAACAATTTAAATGTTCGAAAACCTTTACTGCATTTGAAAAATCTAGTAAAATCAGGACTACTGGATTTCCTCTATCCAAAATAACACCTATGTCATCAAAAACATTGAGCATAGTAGTTTTGGTACTATGTTTTGAACGATTTCCAGACTGGAACATAGTGAGAAGTTCGTTGTTATGAATATAGTGACAAATTTGAGATTTCACAATACGCTCAAATACCTTGGATAAAGCACACAGAATACTAATAGGACGAAGGTTGTCAAGCGAGTTTTTAGATGCATTTTTCTTAATAGGTATAACTTTCGCACATTTCCATGTTGGAGGAAATCTGCTCGATCGAATAATCGAATTGAAAAGATAAACAATCCGGTCCAAAACTTGAGGCAAAATAATCTTGATAAATTTTAACGGTATTTCATCTAGACCTACTTCATACATATAACGTCACGCAACGTTTATAACGTCAATTTCAGTGGTTAGATTGAATTGGAAAGAACTTCTAAGGGGTCGGGCTACCACTAAAGAATTACTAACGTTGTTTGTAGAAAAATTATTCGCAAATGATTGATCTCATCGGCATCGAAGCAATTTGAAGAATCAATGGATGTTTTGCAAATTTCTTAATTTCTGAGTCTTTTCCATAATTATTTGGGTGGCAGCAGAGGATTTAATCTTTGGTTGAAGTATTGAGCTTATGTAGTTCGAATCATGGTAGTAACTCTGTTACGAAGTTGTTTAAACAAATCATGATGTTCTTCTAAACGGGTAGCTTTCCATTGCTTGAAAGCCAAATCACGGTCAATCCTGGCTATGCCAATTAAACTATTGAACCAAGGATTCGCTCTTTGATTAGGAACAAATGTCTTAATAGGAACGTATTGATCAAAAAGATATTTGATTTTTTCATTGAAAAAACTCGTTAGAGCGTCAGGATCAATCATATCATAATAATCATCCCAGTCAATAGCATTACACTCTTCTCTTAACCCATCAACATCCATGTGATTATAGTCACGGAATCTAACAGCACTCACATTATTCACTGTATTGAAATTCAACGATGCAAATACAATATCGTGGTTGGAAAAACCGGGGGCTTCAATCTGGTTTAATTTGAGTATGCAAGATGCACTATTTGTCAACATGAGATCTAATTGAGAACAACCGTTTCTGTAGAAAAAAGTTGGCTCAGTTCCTACATTGTGCATATCATAAGTCGTAAGAGCGTCTTTAAGCCTTAAGCTTCTATGAGGATTTAACATGTTTGTATTGAAGTCTCCGAGAAAAAAAAGATAATATAGGGTAATAAGGGCCGAACTCAGAAAGGAGTGAGCTTATTTCGCTAGTGCAGTCAGTTTCAGGAGGGTTATAGACGTCAAAATATTTCCCCGTTCATGTTCAACTTCGAATGTCCCAAGGCATTCTGAAAATTATTTCACCGTGATCTGTAAAAGGATATGTTTAGCAATTTTCAAGTTTTCAATGAAATATTTGATATGGATGCAATTTCATTCAATCGGATCTCTGCGCGGGTTAAAAAACTTCGGTGCTTCGGGTTGATTTGTGAACAACTGTATATTTTATCCGAATTACCTAATTGAAGATCGATGTTTATTTACTTCACGTTTATTGCCGATTTTTTTGTATGAACGTGAACGTGAACAAAATCATTCTATTCACCACGATTTTTTGAGCTGTTTGTTCGCAATGTAGTTCACCGTGAAATGATCGTACTATTCCACCACCTATTCAAGTTCACGTTCACGGGAACTCTAAACCAGGCTTAACATTCAAATAACACCTAACAACAATATACACTGAATCTACCGAATCTACTTCCGTGGTGGACGATTTCGTGCTGATTTCGCTCCCCAGAGTTACAGCTTCTCCGCTACGCTGATGCTGCCTTAAGCCTGGTTTAGAGTTCCCGTGAACGTGAACTTGAACAGGTGGTGGAATAGTACGGTGAACTACATTGCGAACAAACAACTCCGAAAATCGTGATGAATAGAACGTTTTTGCTCACGTTCACGTCATATTAAGAGTTCGGCAGTGAACGTGAAGAAAATAAACATCGAGTTTCAATAAAGTAATTCGGATATAATATACAGTTGTTCACGAATCAACCAGAAGCAACGATTTTTTTTCAATACGGGCAGAAATCCGATTGAATCAAATTGCATCTAATCATTTTTTTTTATTGAAAACTTGAGAATTTGATATGTTTACCTATTACACTTCACGGTGAAATAATTTTCAGAATGCCTTGGGACATTCGAAAGTGAACATGAACGGGGAACCGTTTCGACGTCTATATTCTCCACTGTTTTCACGTTCACGTTCACCGAAGTCGGTGAACTGTGGTGAGTTCACTAACATCTCGATTCCATGGTGGAAATTCAGAATCGTTGTGAAAAATTGAATTAATCCACATTCATCAATATGAATTGCGTTTAAACATGTTTTTCAACTAGAAAATGTTTCTCCCTATCGTTTCAAGATGTTTTCCACGATTGTCCACGGAGAAGGGGGAGGGGGTATAAACTGAGTCCACGTGGACAGGAAGATTTTTTTTTGAAAACAAACACCTATACATTCAAAATTAAATTAAAAAACACACATTCAAGAATTTCTTTGTATTTATCAATAAACGGATTGAGCCGCCTGAGAGGGCTGCCCAATCAAACGTTCATATATTTTTTCTCATATTATTGATCCTCTTCAGTGAAATCTGTATTATAAAAGTATCTGACGTGAATGACCAAACTATTTCCTATGATCTAACTTTTATAGTTACGGGGTATGCATAGATCCTCATTAGGGTGACAGCGAAAATGGTCATGTCAAATTTCAAAACCGACCCTGCACATTTTGTTTATTGGCCCAATAAAAAATGACGTTTGCAAAGTTTCAGCCTCAAAGCGCTTAAAGTTTTGATTTTTTGATCCTCGAAAATCGAAAGGAATATTGGATTTTCGATGCCAAATGAAATCGACCTTTTGGGACTTAGCCTGAGGTGCAATGAAGGTATGGAAAAAAATAATGTCGAATTTAAAAAACCGACCATCTAAATTTTGTTTATTAACCCAAAAAAATTACCTGTGCAAAATTTCAGCTAATCGGACATGATTCAGGGTTGCCTCGAAGCGCCCAAAGTTTTTTTTAATCCTCGAAAATCTTCCAAGGCGGGATCAAAAGAAGTTGAAACATCGAGATCTGGTGTTATCTCGAAAAATAAATTTTGGCCGAAAATAGAGTTTTTGGGACTTAGTATGAGTGGCCAAAAAATCAAAACTTTGAGTGCTTGGAGGCACCCCTAAATCATGTCCGATTGAGCTGAAACTTGGCACAGGTCATTTTTTTTTTGGGCCAATAAACAGATTGTAGTGGAGAGGGAGGCACGTTGGCGACGTTAAGATTTGGCGAGCCCTGGATCTTGGAATTATTATTTTTTAATCAGCATCAACATTAAAAAAAATTATTCCAAGATCCAGGGCTCGCCAAAGCTTAACATCATTCATATAGCCTGAAGTGTTTTCTATCATATTATCTATTGGATGGGCAAAAAAAACTAAAAAACTTGTCCACCCAAAAGCTTTGCGCAAAAACCGTCGAATTCGCCATCTTGCCTCACTTTCTTGTTCTGATAAAAATATACATGCAATTAGGTAGCTGATTCGGAATATTTTAGGAGGTGATAGAGGATCATATTTGATGAAAAAATCCTACGCATATGATCAACTCTCAAGGATATTGTTGAACTTTTCTTGGGCCTAATTTTACGTCTTGAACTGACTCTCATTTAGAAAGCACGCTACTTAGAATAATTATATTTACTCTTCATTCTAAAGATGAGGAAATTTTGCGTAGAATGCTACCTGTCTAAGTAGCTGAATGGTCAATAAGCAGTTGAAAAAATATAAATATTGAAAATATTTTAATACGCTATTAGTACTCTCTGAACATTCCCCGAACTATTGCGGAAAAGGTTTCGTATTACGTTGGCGGCTAAAAGTGAATCGAGTGTGTAAATGAACCGACATTTCCTGTGACCGATCGTATTTCGAGGTGGGCAAAGAACTACACTCGACGAAAAAAATAGAGGAGCAAAATGCAACATCGAAAGTTATGAGTGATTTTTGAAACGTTGTAGCACTGTTATAAAATAATGCATTCGTCAAAGCAACAAATGGACCTTGGATAAAATATTTTCAAGTTTGCGATGGGCAGATTTGACTACCGATTTGCTGTGCGTTCATTATTTCATGAAATATTCTCAATTCAAAATTAAAGGAGAATTTTTCATTCGACAGAGAATACCTCTGTAGTAAATATTTTCACAGAAACTTTCTAGGAATCAAATGGAAGCAAAATAACCAGGTTGATTGAATTGTTATTGGGAATATATTTTCAGAATCCATAGAAGTTTTCAAAGCAAACCAAAAACGCTTTATCTTTTCTTGAAATTCTTTTTGATTGATAAAAAAAATAATCTATGTATATAAAATTGTTATGTTCGTTACAAAAACTCGAAAAGTTCGGCACCATATAGAATCCGCTTCAAAGATTATTGCTGCTACTGCCAACGTCTCAGGAAACTTTAAGATTTTCAGATGGAATAAGCACACTTCTGAAACAAAGCTGTGAACGTGAATTAACTTTCTAGTATTGAATATTGAATATTGTGAGTATATTGAATATGTGTGATAGCAACACATTTCTTTATAAGAGTTTAAAAATCGTGAACTTTAATTGTATCTGAAAATGATTTTTTTTTTATTAATTCGTTTATTTTTACAGGCTCAGTTACTTAAGTTTAAAGGAGCCGAATTCTTAAATATATTTTTAAAACTATATATATATATATATATAAACAATTTTCTTACATCTATGGTTAGTAAGGTGGAAAACCGATTACTCGCGGTGTACTCGAGTTTAGAAGGGTGACATATTTTTAGGAGAAGGATGGGATATAAGGAAATTGTAACAATGTTGATGAACACTCAATTCTTAAATCTATTCGTATATCTATAGTTTATTTACATTTCAACTTATTCTACTATTTATAGCAAGGGGACGAATTACCCGCAAAGGAAGGAAAGGAGGGTATAAGGATGTAGGGACAATCACACACGAAGATCTATAGCTTTAAGGAAAACATATATATGGGACATGTAATCAAGGTCTAACCGAGCCAACACATCTCTCACCGGCACATTGGGCTGTCTTCCTCGGGCCCGAAGGGAGTTTTCTAAATTCGATCTGGCGACCAGATACACCTCGCATGACCAAACAACGTGCTCGATGTCGTGATAACCTTAGCCACAAACGCAGAGATTGCTGATGGCAAGATTGAAACGGAAGAGTAGTGCATCTAACGAACAGTGATTGGACATGAGTCGGGAGAAGGTGCGAATAAAGTCCCGACTCAAATCCAGACTTTTGAACCACGGTTTGAGGCTAACCTTTGGGATAATCGAGTGAAACCACCGGCCCAATTCATCTTCATTCCACTTGCGTTGCCAGTTAGCGATGGTATTTTTGCGAACTAAAGAATAAAATTCATTGAAGGCGATTTGACGCTGATATATATCGCCTTCAATTGCACCTACCTTTGCTAATGAGTCAGCCCTCTCATTACCCGGAATTGAGCAATGTGAAGGGACCCAGACAAAGGTAATGACATAACAGCGTCTGGATAAAGCACTCAAAATTTCTCGTATTCTCTCAAGGAAGTACGGCGAGTGCTTTTCCGGCCTCACTGAACGGATAGCTTCGACAGAGCTAAGACTATCCGTTACAATGTAATAGTGTTCAACAGGTCGTGAGGCAACGCTGTCCAGCGCCCAATGAATTGCTGCCAATTCAGCAATATACACTGAGCAAGGATTCTGAAGACTGTGTGAGGTGCTAAAAAATTCGTTGAACACTCCAAATCCTGTGGACTCGTTTATAGTGGACCCATCAGTAAAGTACATATTATCACAATTGATACCCCCATACTTTTCATCGAAGATCGTTGGAGCGATCCTCGATCGTTGGTAATCTGAATATCCATGGATATCTTGCTTCATGGACAGATCAAAATGTACAGAGGAATTGATGTAGTCAGGAAAACAAACACGGTTGGGAATATACGAAGAAGGAACAACCTGCATAGAGGTGAATTCATTATATGAACTCATGAATCTAGAATGAAAATTTAGCTCGATCAATTGCTCAAAATTTCCGATCACCAATGGATTCATAACCTTACACCGGATGAGGAACCGAAGAGATAATAAATTGAAGCGATCTTTTAGTGGGAGTACGCCTGCCAAAACCTCGAGACTCATGGTATGCGTTGAGGGCATACATCCCAACGCGATACGGAGACAAAGATACTGAATTCGCTCGAGTTTAATGAGGTGTGTTTTGGCAGCTGATTGAAAACAGAAACTGCCATACTCCATCACTGAGAGAATAGTTGTTCGATACAACATTATAAGATCTTCTGGATGGGCTCCCTACCAGGTGCCGGTAATTGTACGGAGAAAGTTTATTCTTTGTTGGCATTTTTTACTCAAATACCTAATATGGGCCCCCCAAGTACATTTGGAGTCGAACCAGACCCCAAGATACTTCAATGACATAGCATGAGTGATTGGTTTACCCAAAAGTTGAAGCTTTGGTTTTGCTGGTCTATGCTTCCTAGAAAAAACCACCATCTCTGTTTTCTCCGTGGAGAATTCGATCCCTAGCCCAATGGCCCAGGTTGAAAAATTGTTCAAAGTATCTTGTAAGGGTCCTTGCAGGTCGGATTCGTTTGATCCTACGACAGACACTACTCCATCATCTGCAAGTTGTCTTAGGCTGCAATTTTGTGTAAGGCAATTGTCGATGTCGCTTACATAGAAGTTGTACAAAAGGGGGCTTAAACATGAGCCTTGGGGGAGGCCCATGTAAGAGACCCGACTTACTGCCGAATCTCCGTGAGAAAAGTTCAAATGTTTCTCACAAAGCAAGTTATATAACATATTATTCAATAGAGGCGGCAGACCCCGAGAGTGTAATTTGTCTGACAAAACCTCTATTGAAACAGAATCAAAGGCCCCCTTTATGTCCAAGAATACTGAAGCCATTTGTTTTTTTTCGGCGTAAGCCATTTGAATTTCTGAAGAAAGCAACGCAAGACAATCATTCGTCCCCTTGCCCCTGCGGAACCCATATTGTGTATCTGAGAGTAGGCCATTCGTTTCAACCCATCGATCAAGGCGAAACAAGATCATTTTCTCCAACAATTTCCGTATACAAGACAGCATAGCTATTGGGCGGTACGAATTGAAGTCGGACGCGGGTTTTCCGGGTTTTTGAATAGCTATAACTCGTACTTGTCTCCAATCATCTGGAACAATATTATGCTCCAGAAACCGATTGAATAAGTTCAACAAGCGATGTTTCGCCACATCAGGGAGATTTTTCAGCAAGTTGAACTTAATTCTATCCGATCCCGGAGCAGAATTGTTACATGAAAGGAGAGCAAGAGAGAATTCTACCATCGAAAACTCGGAATCAAGATCGCACCTATCTTGTGGTATATCTCGAACAATTTTTTGCACAGGAGCGGAATCAGGACAAACCTTCCGTGCAAAATTAAAAATCCATCGATGTGAATATTCTTCGCTTTCATTCGTTGAAGAGCGATTTCTCATGTTTCGAGCCACTTTCCATAATTTTTTCATTGACGTTTCTCGTGACAAACCTCCCACGAAATTTCGCCAATAAGCACGTTTTTTCCCTTTGATCAAGTTTTTAAATTGATTTTCAAGGTCCAAATACGTCTGAAATTTTTCAGGGGTTCCACGTTTCCGAAAAGCTTTAAATGCATTCGATTTTTCTACATAAAGCTTGGAACATATGCTATCCCACCATAGATTGGGAGGCCTTCGACGAATAGTGGAACCTGGGATGGGTTTCGTTTGAGCGCGAACCGCGCTGTCATAGATCAAACGAGAAAGGAAGTTATACTCCTCCAATGGAGGTAAACCATCTCTGGAATTGATGGCTAGAGCAATCGCGTCCGAATATTTTTTCCAGTTAATGTGTCTTGTGAGGTCATATGCCATGTTTATAGATTCAGAAGAATTCGACCCAATGGTGATGGAAATTTTGATTGGCAAGTGATCACTACCGTTGGGGTCCTGGATTACATTCCACTTGCAATCTAACGATTCGAGCAAAGCGAGAGGTCAAGAGCACTTGGTTTAGCAGGAGGTTTAGGCACACGTGTTGTTTCCCCAGTGTTCAAAACGGTCATATTGAAGTTGTTACAAAGGTCATATATCAACAATGAACGATTGTCGTCGTACTGTTCCCCCCAGGCAGTTCCGTGAGAGTTGAAGTCTCCCAAGATCAATCGTGGCTCAGGAAGGAGTGAGCACATGTCATCAAGTTGTTTGCGGCTAACCGCAGCTCTCGGAGGCCAATACAAGCTGACAATACAGAGGTCTTTGCCTCTGATGTTTGCATGACAAGCAACAGCTTCGATCCCTCCAATAGGTGGAAGGTCAATTCGAAAAAATGAGTGGCACTTATTGATCCCCAATAGTACCCCTCCGTATCTGTCATCACGGTCCAAGCGTATAATATTAAAATCGTGGAAAGAGATATCATCTCGCGAAGAAAGCCAAGTTTCGGACAGAGCAAAAACATCACAATTGAATTTATGAATTAAAAATTTGAATGTATCCAATTTAGGGATAAGACTACGACAATTCCACTGAAAAACAGTGATATCTCCGACCTCTCTATCTAAATTAGACATCAAGAGAGATAATCATTGCAAGGAGGGGCCATGTTTGCATCAATTGCTGTAAAATTGTCTTTAATACTGGAAGCATTGAGATGACAAGGGTTCTGATGGAGTCGGAAACATTAAAACACTTGAAGATTTGATCCAAAAGGTCAGACAACTTTATAAATCCCGATTGGGAAGTTGAGCTGGACGGAAAAACAGGGACAGTTGGGGTTTTTGATGTCCCCTCGAGTGCTGGGTCGTTCGAAGGTGAACTATTCCCACGGAAGCCAGGAGGAACCTGATTTTGCTTGTCCGCTGCACTCGATTTTTTAGGCAAGCTAACTGGGGGTATCACCGGGGGGACTTGTTCTTGAACTTTGGGAGTGGTCACATTTTTGCGCCGGGGATTCCCTTTGAAAATAAACGGTGTGTCCCCGCTAGCTGTGTCCGCTTCCATTTCATCAACTGGCAACGTGGAAAAGCTATTGTGTGTTGAGATTGGTTGTTGTTGTTGGGCCAGTGGAGAAGCGCCCTTTAAAATTTCCGCAAAAGTGCGCTTCGAGCGTTCCTTTAAAGAGCGCTTCTGTTTCTCCGAGCGACTCTTGTAAGTTTCACAAGCTGAGAGCGCGTGTGGGGATCCTCCGCAATATGGACACTTATGCTCAGTCGCACTGCAGGATTTCCCCTCATGTTGCTCTCCGCAAGTGGCACAGCGCTCCTTGTTGGCACAATAATCTGAAGTGTGACCAACTGACTTGCATTTGTTGCAAGTCATGGGCTTTGGCACGAAGAGTCGCACAGGTAGTCTCAATTTGTCCACCATAACGTAGTCAGGGAGGGCGGCACCAGCAAAGGTGACTCGAAACGAGTCTGCCGGCGTAAATTTAGATTGGTCCCCATCATGGGAGAGTTTCCCGAGTTGGCGACAGTCCAAGATCTTTACTTCCATTGAAGGAAGCTTCTTGAACTTGCCTTTTCCTTCTTTTTTTATTTGTTCGCTCGTCAGACCCGTTTCAGTTATCACCCCCTCAATTTCTACGTTATGGGAGGGTATAAATGTTCTATATTCGAGAGTGAAGTGTTGGTCAGCAACAATCTCGTTTGCGTGTTTCCGTTCATTCACGACAACCCGCAATTTGTTCGGTCTAACCCTGCGAATTTCAGATACAGAAGTGTATCTGGCCAGATCTTTCATGATCTGAATCACGTTAAGGCTTTTTCCTTTTGGTTTTGGCCGGAGGAAAACAACCCACGGGCCAGTTCCAGGTGCATCTTCTGGATAAACTCTGACACGTGGAGCGGAAACAACAGAGGGAGAAGACGAGGACGAGGATTGGGTTGGATCGGAAACATCAGAAGGGGGAAGCGAAATCGATAATGGGAGAGGGGGAGTGGAAGTAACAGTCGGTTCAGAAGGGAGGCTTGCTATTTTCTTAGAGGGGGGCTTGGAAGGATGAGCAGATTCGTCCCCAGAAGAATTATCTTCTTTTTGAGGGACTTGTTTATGTTTTTTCCCAGATCTTAAATGGGATTCATTATCGGAGATCTCCATCTCTGGAGATCCTCCACTATCCTCCATTTTACAAACATTTCTGTCTTATTTCTAATATATTATTGATTTTAACAATATTCTCGAAAAAAAAAATAACAAAACAAAAATAAATTATGATAATAATATTAAACAATGAACAAATGAGTTGAATAATAATATTAATATTAAATATGTGTACCTTAAAATAAAAGTTGTTCCGATACTGCGCTCTACTGCCCTAACCAGGGAGAGACAGAGGCTACGCGCTATGGATCAACACAATAGCGCAAGAATAGCTCACACGGTCACGTGATGTTAATTCCCGTTAACGACAGCCACACGATGGCGATCCCGTTATGCCGATGTTCAACAGCCGCCAAGGGCTGCAAGCTGCAAGAGCGCTGCTTCCTTTGTTCCACTTCACAAAAGGTCAATTCGAAAGCGGACAGCAATGACCTTCACTCGTACACTATACCAATCGCACAATAGTAAAAGTGGCAACGCACAATAACGACACTGAACTTTACTCGTCAAGAGTTGGATAGCGAATGAAAATGATTTTAAATCCGTTCATTTTTATTCGATTGGCGTTGCTCAAGATATGTCTTCATAATTGTGTAATTTATATTCGGATGCGGATTGTTCAACTATATTTTGCACGTTTCCGTGTTGGCAATCTAGATAGGCATTGAAACTTCGCAGATAATAGAAAAACAAAGTATTACAAGTATTTCAAATTAATTTTGAAAATTCAAATTTTCAAAATTAAACTCATATGAAACGCATGCTTTGTTTTGCTACTCATTTCTCTGTCAAGAAACCTCAATGTGCCACAGCAAAGCGTGGCAGGGTACAGCTAGTAAAATTTGAAACAAAATAAACTTAAATAGAATTAAAATTTTACTTTATGCGCAATCATGTCATTTCCTAAATTATTCTAATAAAATAAGGAAAAATGTCCACGTGGACAAAATGAAAATGTCCACGCTTGTCCACGGAGGGGGACGGGGGAGTGTAAATCGTGCTTTTTCTGTCCACGTGGTATGTGAACAGCTTTTGAGCAAGTATAAATTCAAATAGGATGATGCTGTGATTACATTAAAAAGTTGAATATTTACCGAACCATGATTAAGTCCCAATACGCACATTAACGCACGACAAGCAGGATTGTTCTATTATACTTGCAGAGATCCATCGATTCCATGGTTTTAAAGACCCTTGTACATATAAACATCAGGCAACAGAAACCAAACGAAAAAATATCCTTCGTCATGTTGGTTTGCTACTCATTCTACCAGACTAAAAACTATTTAATAAATTATAAGGATCCGAAACGTTATCTTCACAATATTAATGAGGACTTTACTTTTCTTAAAATTTACCCTTTTTGTGAAATAATTTTCAGCTATACATCATTTGTTCCACAAATCGAGTATATTATTATTTTATTTTTCTTGTAATTATCACGAAAACATTATTTCCACCAACGGAAGCTAAGCATGGATATCCAAGAATCCTACCCTTATTTTGACATTAAAAAATCCTGCTAGTTGGCTGTGTTCACCAAGAGATGTCACTCCAACCGTGCGTCATGCTTCCCCAACCGTTTGTATCCTCGGTTTGGGCGAATGTTGGCGTGTCCTATATGACACTTATATCTGACATTTCTCCCATTCAGAACTATCCATCCACGGGATGACGATGGTCTGTGAATGGTGAGTGTGTATTTTGATACAAATGTGCCGATAGTTTTATGTTGCATTTTGTGTGGTTTAAAATAAATGTAGTTGTAAGTGCATGTTCTGCTCGTTCTGTGCTCTTCTAGTTCCACACATTATAGAATAGACATGACCGCTATGTTTATGTAGTCCAATATTGCCACTTATGTTGGATATCCTATTAGAACATCTAGGGCTCACACATAAGTATCTTGTAGTCTTGTTTGTAGTGGTATCTTTAGCTCTCTCTCCGGTGTTGACCAGTGTTTCGAAGATAGGCGTCGGATTTCCATGCTTCAAAGTGGAGCGGTGCGGTTCAGTGTATCTCGTGTATCGGTCTGTGGGTTAGTTTGACTTTTGCTCTCCGTTCGTTCGCATCGCATGTTGGTCCGTTTCGCCGTCGAAGTGCCGTTGCATACACCTCCACATCACACGCCTCGGCAGTGTTTTCCTTTTGCGTAAGTGTTTGTACAAGGCCGGGGATGATACCGGCATTTGCATTTCTTTTGGTTCAGGGAACCGAATGCTCACCCACCTGAGGAGCGGTGTGCGCGGGTTCACTCCACTTGCGTGCCAATAGTTCTAGACAATTTCGGTGAACAGGGCTTGGCCCCATGGGTTTTTGTGTGTGACTTGTGTACAGGAGAGCTAATGTATGTTTCGGTGAAACTGTGTGCCGCTATTTGATCCCGGGATTTATCTCGAGCAAGTGATGCCATCGTTCTTGCAGTGAAATTTTTTAGTGTCTTAGAACGCCGAAATTAATTATGTCTTAAGTGGAAAAGCAACAGTGACAATGGAGTGCAAATTATGATCAGAAAAATCGACAAATATGAGTAATTTATCCAATGGTTGTAGCATACGTTGCAGTGGGATGATGACATCATTGCACAGAGGAACATTAATACGCTTCAAATTGTCGGTATCTGGATTCTTGTTTCGAGGCAATTAGAACGGCCTAATAGAATAATAGAACCAATTTTATCTTGATCTAAAATAAGAAATATGTTATGCATGAAATGTTTTGGACTTGGTGAGCGTAAAACTATTTCGATGAAATTATTGAAATATCAACATAATAAAACAAAAACAATTGTATTCTCACGTTAGGACAAACGTATTCCTTCGTGTGAAAATTTATGTGATAACAAGCTACAACAGTTAGTTTGATAAACAATAGTCTGTAATTGATTCTTCGCAACTGATAACATGCGAATATAATATGCAGTTCAACAACAGAAAATTCCTTCCACATTTCATGCCCTTTGAAACATAAACAAAAAATTTCAAGCACATTAAAAACTAATACGAAACTAAAACGTTGCTTTACAGGTTATAAATGTAAAAATTTCCACTTCAAAACGAAACAAATCTTTGAACAGTAGAAGGACGACGCAACGCAATCTTCACGCTATCTACTTGGTTCGTTGGTTTACTTACTATGTGGATTAGAACGATTAGCGTCGATTCTTTGGTTTTAGTTCTAGCACACTGCAATTTGTTGTGTGCTCTTGACCGCTCTAACTTTACTGTTGGAATGACATTCTTATTAACAGTTCGGCTGAAAAGTACATAAGGTTGACGTCTAGATGGCGCCTCTTGCGAAAATCTATTTGACTATCACAAAGCACCATCTTTCAATGGACACGTGTCAAAATTTGATAGCAATCGATCGATTGGTTCGTGAGTTACAGCATTGAGAGTGAAGCAACTTTTGTTATTGTGAAAAAACTATGGATGGGGCATATCTATGATATAACCGCAAGGTTGACGTAGGACTACCGTTGGCTTAGTAATCAATTGTGTTTCTTGAATTAGCAATAATCGCAACTCGGATTTTCCTCATTGGGTACGATATCGCCGCTGCGCAGAACTATCTTTTGTGTGAATTGATTAAATTATTGATTAAACTAGTGAATGAATGAATCAATTTACGAATTCAATTACAAACAAATCCCAGTTTATGTCAATTCATGCATTATAGTAGTAGTTATCAACATTTTGCCTAATCATCAAACGGTATGCGTAGAACTTCAGTGAGTTAGCAAAACGAATTCCGAAGTGTAAAAATGCATGGGGGTATAAAAGTACTGCCGACTTGGATGTATCTGCAATGCCGATTTCCCCATCTTCTTGGTTTCGGAATCTATGTTAGGAAAACATTCCAATTTGCAGAAACTCAAGCGACTACAAAAGTACTCACAGCTTGCATCTATTTTGCAATGCCGATTCTCAGGCTCCATGGTTTAGTAGTCGTTGCGCAATCATAACTGAGTGGATTTTCAAGCGTCACTTGCTTATATACCGATTTGTGTCATTTCAATAGCCTGTTTTGAAAGCAATTTTAGGGCTATTGAAACATGTTTTTGGATCAAGAAGTAACGAACATATAACGCGTAGACATTTTATCTTCCGAATTAAGTGTTTATCAGACTATTTCGTTCAGTTGTTTAGGAGGTATCAACGCTCAAAATCTCGTTGCTCCGGCGTAACGCTTTCGTTTTCGAAACTTTGAACTTACACCCCAGTATAGAAATGATAGACGTAGTCCTACGCCAAAAATATAAAAATCGCAAATCAATGAAAACGATGGCAAAATTGCATGAATTGGGCTTCGAATTGCTTCCGCATCCACCGTATTCTCCAGATCTCCTCGTGAAGAGAATGCTCGCTTGCAAGAAATTTAAGACCGATGATGAAGTGATCACCGAAACTGAGGCAATTATGTTGAATAATAATATTGAATTTTGCAAAAAAAAAAATGGTGTCACTGTGTTATTTTATAAACTTTTCAGCCGAACTGTTACAGATTACTCTACTGCAGGTGCAGTTTCTAGCGAGAAATCACATTTTATATGAACTTATGATATGGAATCATATCTATAATCAATCAAAACTGGTATTCTGGAATTAAACTATGATGTCAATCATTAATCTTTCATTAAGGGTGCCAAATCAGAAAACAGGCCACGTTTTTATGAAATAAAGTTAATGTTAATAACTATTTTCGCTACGAGCGGAATAGAAAAAACGAAGGGGATAATGAAAAGAGAATATTTGCGACGTAAACTCCACCCTTCCGCTGTAAGAACGCTGTCGTTAGCGTATAAATATTGTATCTTCGCTGAGGGAAATTTTCAGTCTGTTTCTATATCCAAAGCAACGAACACTGCTTATGCTGCTCGTTTTGTGTCAACTTCGTTTCTCCTCGAGCGAATATTTCACTCGCTGTGCATCTGGCATTGCAATCAACACATCGAGCCGAGCTATGGCAAAGCAGGCGTAATCATAATGTTTTTCGCCACATTATGTGGGGAAAAATCAAGCTGTGTCATCATCGACGGCTCACAAGGATTCTTCTGCTGGAATGCTATATGTGATTTAGCTTCGCGTTCCAGTTGCAAAACTGTCTCCACCGAGAATGACTTCTACGCAATACAACTGCCACTGCACCTCACCAAGTAATTATCTATCCGAGACAAATAGTACTAACAAAAGAGTTTATTTTGAGAGGAATGCAAAACGATTATAGGTGTGTGTGTGTGTGTGTGTATATATTAAGTCACGTCAAGCCACCAGTGTTTAGTTTTGTGTGTGTTGCTTGTTTTCGTTGCGCGAAACTTTCCGATACAATAATCTTCTAGCTTTGTTAACGGTTTCTCGTGATGTTTCATTTTTACCGATGCGTCTGTGTGTTACCGTCAGCGTTCTCTGTGGAACGCTTGTTTGGTGCTAGTTGAATGACGATGCACGGAAGATAGCTATAGGTGAGCTACCATTAAGCAACACTAAACAACCGTGCTTCATGTTGCCATTTTTGTTGGTTTTTATGGGTTGTCAAAGATATAGTGAAGTGGTTGAGGAAGATGGAATAACGATGGGTGCTGGTGAAACAAATTTTTAATCGCATGCGGCCGAGTGTGTGCCAAATGCGAAAATGCGTGCATTGGAATGAAGAAACAAATTGCGATATATGACCAGTTCGTGTATTGTGGTGAAATCGCAGAAAAATATGGTTTTTCGATCGAAGCGATTTCGAAAATCTTGAAAAAGCATAACACGCTGGGCACAGTAGAGCGGAATTTCGGATGTAGGAGGCCTCGTGAAACCTCAGTTCACACAGATCCCCTTATTCGCCCTGTTCGGGTGATCCAGGAAGAGTTGGGCCTCAACATAACTAGTCGAACTGTGAGCAATCGACTTCATGAATCAGGTTTACATGGCTTCTTCAAAAAAGAAAAGCCATTACTATGGGAAGCCAATATCAAAAGGTTCCTGTATTTCGCAAAGAAACATGCTTCTCACCCTACTGCCATTTGGAAGAAGATTGTTTGGACCGATGCTTGGGCTAAAAAACACGAAGAAGCGTCAGCGAACGCGTTGATTGAAGTCTGAGCGTCTGCTATCCAGATTTACTCAGGTAGTTAAACATGGGGGAGGATCACTGTTTGTGTGGGGCTGTATTTCCTGGTATGGGGAGGGCAATCTTGTCAAGATCGATGAAAAGATCACTGGTGAATCATACGAAAATTAATCAAGCAAATGGAACGAAATTTGGCATGTGGAGGTTTTGGGTTCGATGGTGGTTAGACACTCCTCCTGATAACGAAAAATATTTTTTTGGCGGGACGAAGTTTGCTGAGTTAGCTAGTTATCTATAAAAGTACTAAAACACTATAATATTGATGTTTGCTATTTTAAAAAATCTTGGGAAGTATTTTCTATTCTCGGAAATTCCGCTGTGAATAATTTCAATGAGCTTTCAATCAATCACCCTGGCATCATTGCTCACATAATTTCGCTGCCATCTCCCGTGTCCTCTCTCGCACACGTCCGCGGCTACCTCTCACCTGTTGCTACTAGCATTGGTTTGCTCTTGCGAATGGACCATATTTTCAGACTTTCCGTCTTTCGTCTTTTGCACACACCATTCGAATTTTGCCCATCATTTCGTCACATACTATATTTCTTTGCACTGGCGAAAAACGGTTTCGTGTGGTTTAGGTTGGATTCTCACAGCATAAAACATATTTTTTTCTGCGACCGGCGCTGATATCATCACGCAAGGGATATCACAATATGTTTAGTCACGTGCCGCAGGCTCACTAGGTCATACACGAAGTGAATTCAGCCGCGTGGTTGTCCCGGTTCGAATGTCTCTATGGCTTCCTCGCGATTGTTTCGATAGTGATCCTCCCCCGCGCGCGAAGATTGTTTCTGTCTACGTAACTCAGCGGTTAAAGCTTCTGCGAAAGAGGCTGTGAAGTTTTTCGATTCCGGTGAATGAATTCGGGGATCGTGTGTTTGCTGTTCTCTGCGGGTGTGTGAACATTCGAGCGTTTTCTTCGGTTTACCTATTGGCAGCGTTGCCCCCTTACTGGGTAAGTGTACGATAATTGGTTTTCGGTTTCTGTGGTTAATTTGTGGACGATAGTCATCTGTGAGGGTGTTTGAACCTATGGCTCGATGCTGAATGGGCCCTGAACTCGGGCTACAAGTGGTTTCTTCGAACCCGGTTTTGGGTTGCAACCAAGAATTTTGAGCCTTAAGGCCCATTTATACGTTGCTAGTAGCTGACTTCACAACGAGCAGCTACTGACCCGGTGAACTCGCTTGACAAATGGTTGACTCGCCTTGTCCGTTCACACAATGTGAGCTGCTGACAAGAAACTAGATACTAAGTACGGGTTTACCAGAGATGCCAGACGATTTTTCAAATGTCCATCAAATAGTCAGAAACAGCAATCAGGTCCGAATTTGACAGATGATTGATCCGAAATCAACTTATTTATTGGCTGTTTTCGGCTTAGGTTTTCAGTTGAATTTATCATTACACAATTTTAAATTTTATCGCGAGACACACGCTGGCCGTGTTTACAAATACTTTGTGCTGAATTTCTTTGAACTGAGGGTACTATCCGAAAAAAGCAGAAAGAAAAAAGGATTCGGGCCAGGAATTGGATGCAAAGAAAAGGAGTAACAAATACAATACTGGAGTAACTCCACGATGATGATCCCCGAGAGTACAGAGCAGTGTTGGAAATAACACCTGAAAAAGTGAAAAAACTGTTGGATTTAATTGCTCCACAAATACAACGCCAATATACACTCATGAGTGAAACTAGAAATGATGTGCCTTTCTTCTGGAATATGGAATATATATCAGATTATTGTCGCTATTTTTTAGAACCTCGAAAGCATCCATAGCTTAATTAATTCCGAAAGTATGTGGTGCTACAAATGGCAGTCTAAAAGATTTTTCAAAATTTGATTTACTTCGCGTTGACAGCAGCTTCGTGTACCAATTTGTGAAATGAAAATGATAGTAGATTCGCCGGAGGAATAAATACGTCTCAAAAACTAAAATAATGAATGAAAATATACTTTTTTTCAAATCGAATATGTATTCTGTTTCTTAGAACAATACTTTTTTTTGCAAGTTGTGAGTGAATTTTGAATGAAAATTGTGCCCGATGATGATTTTATATTTAGATTCCCAATAAAACTGTCTCAATAAGAAAACGTGCCCCGCCAGTGTGCCAAACAAAATAACAACGATTCCGTTTAGAAACTATTAGGGTTTTATTTGTTTTTCCAATATTTTTCAAGTCTATAAATATCTTCGCATATTTTCAAATATCTTAAAAATAGAGACATTTGTTTACATTTGGCATCCCTGATTCGAACGCTAAATTCTGTTTTTTGACGTTTTGAGGGATGCGAGTGCGAGTAAATTCAAAAAACTTTGAAGTAGCTCGCACGCCGAATCACACATGACACTAACTGGCATGATGTGTTCACACGGTGTGAGTAGCTGCACTGCAGTAACTGACTAGATCGACTCGTATGCTTACTCGCACCGTCTGAACCCGGCTTTAGGGCGCATGTCCGACGTTGAAACGTGTGTGCATAATTCTCGGGTGTGTATTTTGTTGTGTTTACTAGCGAGAGTTTTGTGTTTGCGTGTTCGTTTACTGTTGTGTCAAAGAACACTGAATAACAAAAAGTGAAATGAGTTTCATTAATAATTTATGGTGCGGTATAAATGATTCTCGAACTCTACCCCTGTGTGATCTTTGATTCGGAGCGTTGTATGGAGTAATGTCGCCATACATTTTTTATCGCGTTATGATGAAAGGTCAAACGAAAATACTCATTTCCACGAAATTTTGAATTGATTCAAGCATCGCAGCCAAACATATATGTATGTGAATAAACTATGATTAGTTTTCTTGTTAATATGGTAACTTTGAATGATTTGGTATTACAGGGAAACTTCGATATAACGTACCCTCGTTATTACGTACCCTCGATATAACGTCACTCGATATAACGTACATTTTACCTCGATATAACGTACACATTTCCAAAGTGTAAAGGAAATTTTTTTTCAATATTTTTTTTCTGATAAAACAATGAATTACCGGTATTGTGATGCTAAAACAAGTTTTGTACCTTCAATAAATCCCGAAATACAGCTGGTTTTGTGATTCCGGATTCTAAATGAATCAAACTTTAATCAACAGTACGAAGGAAAACATCATGAGAAAGGCTGGCTTCGTCTTCTGATTGAAGTTATTCATTAACTTTACTAAAACAGCAACACAATAATGTATTATAGACTACGTTTGTGAGTACTTTATTATGCTTCGATATAACGTACAATTCGATACAACGTACAATTTTGAAAGTGAAATGTACGTTATATCGAAGTTTACCTGTAACATATTCAGGACCGCACGTTTTGGGACAAACTGGAACAGTTCATTTGTTCGGATTCCACGAATGAGATCGTTTTTTTCGGTGTGAATGAGACGAAGGCGAGCCATCGGTAGGTCTTGTTAGATTCCTGGCAAGCCAAGGATTTAGCCATGAAATGTAGAAAACATGGGTTATTTCGTTATCCATCCGTAACAGACGGAACGCGAAACACGAGAGACCTCGTGAGCGGTCCGCAATGTGTTAGTACAACCTAAACCATTCCATTACTACTCTTCAAATTGCAGAAAATTGGAATGGAACGAAGACTCTTAAACTGGCTCAATTCTTATCTAACAAACCGTGAACAAATTGTTCATTTTCAAAATTCTCTTTCAAATCCAGTTAAAGTCACTTCGGGAGCCCCACAAGGCTCTTATCTTGGTCCTCTTCTTTTCATTCTGTACGTTAATGACATCTCCTTCGTTCTCAAGCGTATCAATTTACTTGTGTATGCCGACGACATGAAGCTTTTCGCGGAAATTGGAAATGAAAACAACATCGAAGCATTTCGAAACGAAATACGTGTATTCCATACTTGGTGTGATAAACCAATCTCTGATGGTGATTTTGAATTTCATTAATTAAGTGTATGGTTATTATATGGATGAATCCCAACAAGATCAACCATCAGTGCTAGTCTAAACAAAAACAAGTTCCATTCAAATTAATCAGATCATTATCATATAATTCGTGAACGTGTAATCACTGCACAGATTGAATCTCAAGTGGTGGCCGAATTACTTGTGTGTAGACACGCACTGCGCCAAGCAGATAAGATAAGCGAAAACATTGTCATTTGAGGCTCAACAGGTAATTAAGCAGCAATTATCACGATGGTAGCATGGTTATTAATTAGATTATCTCTACGGATGAATATTAATTGCCATAATTTTAGGCAATAGAAATTCATTATCACTAAAGTCTGCTTCATTTAATATTGGAACACAAACAATTGCGTGTAGTTCAGTCATTTATTAACGAATTCATAATTTGTTTTTCATACAAATGTAGCATTTTCTTTACTCTTTCATAAAAAAAAATTTAAAAAATTATTCATTGCTGTTTCGAAGAAATTCTCGTACTTTTCCCGTAATACGGCACATTAGGCGGCGCACACCCTTTTCGTCCACCGTTTTGGCGATTTGATTCCACCAGTTCTTCATTTGAGTCATGTTCCTAACAAGTTTTCCCTTTGCCTTAAGCCTCCGCTTCGTGATTGCCCAGTATTTCTCTATCGGCCGGAACTGGGGGCAGTTTGGGGGGTTGAGGTCCTTCGGTATTACGCTGACCCCGTTCGTTGCGTACCATTCCATAACCGTTTTGCTGTAATGGCAGCTTGCGAGGTCCGGCCAAAACATTACTGGACGGTCGTGGGCACGAATAAACGGCAGAATCCGTTTCTGTAGGCACTCTTTTTTGTAGACTTCTGATGTCATTGTCTTGTCAGTGAGAAAGACTTTGGTTTTCTGTCCACAACTGCATATCCCCTGCCAAATCATGTACTTGCGGGCGAATTTATCCGCAAACACGAACTTAAATTTTGCAGGTACATCCCCCCGAGCCGTCGCCAAATAAAATTTTTGACCTGGGATTTGCCCAAAGTCCGCCTTCACGTAGGTCTCATCGTCCATCAGAATACATCCGTCGAACTTGGTCAGCACTTGGTCGTACAGCTTTCGAGCACGGATTCTGGCCACATTGTTCTGCTTCAGCGTCCGATTTGGCTGTTTGCTGGCTCGGAATGACCTTACTGTGAGCGGCCTGGAACTTATTGGCCAAATCGCGGTCTGAAAGATTGGGATTCCTCTTGACGGCCTTGATGACTTTCCCACGCAGTTTCCGGTCGACAGTTCCACTCCGACGCTTCGAATGCGGCTTCCGAGCCGTCGTCAATGTTTCCTTGTACTGCTTGATAACACGCCATACGGTATTTCTGGGCATTTTAAGCTGTTTAGCTAGCTTAGATGCCGACAACAATGGATTTTCAAGAAAACTGTGCACAATTTTATCTCTCCGTTCGGCTTCCATGGCGGTTGTTTACAAAATGCTATCGTTTGGCGTTATGACATAAATACATGGTGAAAGGTAATGAATTTCCCGACACGTGGGTGAAAAAAGTTTCCAAATCCGTCCACTAGGAGCGCCACAATGAGCAATTTTCCAATATTAAATGAAGCAGACTTTACATACTCATCAGATTTATGGATTTGAATTCTGGAAAAGGTAAAATTCTATAACAGCGCAGACTCGATTATATACAGTTTCTGTTTTCTTTTCACTGTATAGAATCGAATCCTGTATATAATTGAGCCAAAAAAAATTTTTTTTACTCGTTTTTTTGCACATGTTTTTCGGTTTTTGAATATAAAAGAGGAATTTGATTTTTGATTCATCCCCTTAAAGTCAGAAAACACCTTTCACACATGAAAAAAATAAATCTATCGAGATTCTCTCAGGAGGTGATACACGATCATATTTGATGAAAAAAATCCTTCTATGCATATGTTCGAATTTCAACAATGACAGAGTTATAGATTTTTTTGACGTACGACTATGTCTTTCATTTCTATACCGGGGTGTAGAATCAAAGTTTCGAAAACGAAAGCGTTACGCCGGAGACCGAGATTTTGAGTGTTAATAGCTCCTAAACAACTGAACGAAATGGTATGATAAACACTTCATTCGAAAGATAAAATGTCTACGCGTTCTATACTTGTTACTTTCTGATCCAAAAACATGTTTCAATAGTCTTAAATTTGCTTTCAAAATAGGCTATTGAATTCACCAATCGGTATATAAGCGAGCGCCGCTCGGAAATCCACTCAGTTCTAATTGAACAGCGATTGGAGCATGTTGTCGCTGTTGTGGTGAAGCTCTTCATTTATCATGAAAGTTTGGATCGAAAAAGATCCGGAAAATAATCTGCCAGTTCCTCTAGGAATTTAAAAATACATTCATGTGAAAGAGTTTATTTGAATGTTTTCTATCCATGTAACACTGTGACCAAATATGTTTCAATCAAGTGTTATTAACAGATGGTTATCGAGTTAGCATTAACCACTGGTGGGCTTCCAGTATCGAGGAAAATGTGGAAATATCTAATCGTTACTGAAAATAATCTGCCAGTTCCTCTGGGAATTTAAAATTACATTCATATGAAAGAGTTTATTTTAATGTTTTCTATCCATGTAACACTGTGACCAAATACATTAGGTTTTGTGATTTTTCAATCAATCGCAATCAACAGGATAGCTTCTGAAGATTATTCTTCCCCATCAGTAGGATATTTCCGTATCCAATATTGGATGCATAAAACCTTGTGCCTCCAACGTAACGCTCTCGTTTTCGAAGTTCTCCAAATATTCATTCATTCAGAATGAATTCAGATTCAACTTCATACAAATGATCTCTAAATCAACGATAGTCCTACGTCACCCTTGCGGTTATACCATAGATATAACCCACTTCCTGTTTTTTGTTTTCGGGCTCTGTTGCCTCAAACTGTCTCTACATTACAAAGTACGCTACGGAAGTTGCTTTCATTTGAAAGATGAGAAAATTTAGTACAGGATATAGTAGTGGAACATCTAAATTAGTGGATTTGAATAACATTTTGGAAGTGAAAAACTTATAAGTTGATAATTTCAATGTGTTATTATTAATTTCATCCTAAAAAATATATATTAAACTAGATTGTTTCTATCAATTAAATTGAAGCTCTCTAACCGCTCTACAATTTGTTCTTTGACACTTCTATCTTTCTTAATTTGGCTGCAATATCGATATAAACAATTCCTGGTGAAAATTAAAGCAAAATCTTCAAAAATCACAATTTTTACCCCACTGTACATGTAATAGCCACTTAAATTAAACCTTAACGTTGAAAGGTTCCTTTTCTTCTTGAAATAAGTCACAGTTGAAATTAAAAAAAAAAATTGTTTTGCAAACTGTATATAATCGAGTCCAAAATTGTATATAATCGAATCACATATAATCGAGTCCGGCCTGTATTACAATTCGGTCTCTTCGTATAAATAGGGATACCAACTGGGGACAATGAGAATTGGGACTTCACAATGTTACAGCATAGCATTATATCATTATAGAAAGTATTTGTCTTTACACAACATTATTTGAGCTATTTACAACCTTTTATTAAATATTGAAAGGCACTGTGTTGATCCTTAAGTAGGGGAAGACGGGGTAAGACAGCCCTCTAAGAAAACCAATTTTTAGTTAAATGTCCTTCAGGATTTCCCCTATTTGTTGTGCTGCATATTTTTGAATATATAATAATGTTCTATTAAAAAATGTGGAACCGTTGATTATATAACTTTGTTGGCGTTTTTTTAATAAGATTTGAAATGATAAAAAATACATTTCATTTTGCTGGCGGGGTAAAACGGACCATTACGAGATAAGACGGAGTAATGCTATTTTCAAACAGTTTAGTCTAGTGAAAACAACAGGATCAGTGTTGTCTAAGCTACTAAATGTTTAGGGTTCTTCATAAACTACACACAAACTTCTGGAAAGGCCATCCATATTCCACGTGCAAACTTTTGAAAACATTCGTGAAAAATTCACCAAATTTTCGGAATCTATAAGTACTAATCTACGTGGGTCTAAAATCTCTCAAAATCTGTTCACGTGAAGTCTGAATGACCCCGAAGTAGGCATTTCTAGTTTCGATTCGATATGTTGTTTCGTTCAGCCAGCTCGAATGTCAGTTCCTTGACATCTCGCATTGTGATGGCGTAGAATCGATTCTCCAGCTGCAGCAAATGCTCCACCAGTTCTTGTTCCTGAGTAGTGGTAAAAACTGGATTAATGGATCCGAGCTTCATCGTCGGTGATTTATTGGTGGTTCTAGAAATCCAAAAACTGGCTGAAGCTGTCCTGTTGGACATGCCGTTATCCACTGCCGCTTAAGCCATATTCCGCTTATCCAACGTCCATTGCATCCGCGAGCAAAAAGATTGTATTTTATTTGATATGATATATTGATATATTGGTTACCTTGAAAATTAGATCGTTTGCAACCACAATGGACGAAAACTTTGTTTTGTTTACAATTTTTTATTTCGTGCGCTCAAGTGTTGCAAGGTGTTTGGAAATGACAAAAATATGCTATCAATGCTTCTTGCGTAGCAAATTTGCCAAAATACTGAGGATTTCTTATAAAACTAGAAGTGATCCGTCTTACCCCGCCGGGTGGTCTTAACCTGAGAGAGAGGAGCCAGCTGAATGACAGATAGTTTGTTTTCTTCTTATTATATTTACGCATTCTCATCAAGAAAATTCCAAACTGACAATTTCAATCAAGCAAGTTGTTGTCATTCATTTATGAGAAAAGTGTTCAAACTTGACGTGAAGTTTTGTTAGTGAGTACATTTGTGCGTTTTATCCCCGATTAGATTTTTGACATAGGACTGCGTCCAACAGGAATATATGGGGGGTAAAAATTTGAACACTGATCATGTAGGAAATAATAAAAGATGTACCAGGTCAGCCCACATCATGGCTTCTAGCGGCATCGGCCCATTCAAACATTTTTTACTTTTGATAATTTCGATATAGTTGTCCTAAAGAATTATTTCGATGATTTCTAAAACAAAATCCGAAATTAGAAGCAAACCGACCTTTATGATTTGTTTGTTGGTGGAGATCTTGTGTGAATTTATGGGTGTTTTGGGCCCATTTGTGACTTTTTCCGATCGTTCATTCAGTTTTCGCGAATTCTTGTATTCTTTCACTGGTTCCAGGTTGATCTATTGCTGCAAGCTCGACGAATCGATTTTTGCAATGTGGGCGATGATTGTCTATCTCCGATGCAATTTGAATATGCAGCGTTCTTCCAGGTTTTTTACGCGGTTTTTTTTACGCGGATTTTTCAATTAACGCGGTTTTTTTACGAGATACGTATCCCCCGCGTGAAAAAAACCTGTGTGTATGTGGAATACATAAAATAAGAGAAGGGAGGCGATCTGGCGTAGTGGTAACATCCATGCCTCTCACGCTGAAGGTCACGAGTTCAATTCTCACTCCCGACATTCTTCCAAAAATGGAAGTAAAAGTGACGAACCAGCCAAATGAGTTGAAAATCACTATAATACAGACAAAAAAAAAATAAAAATAAAATAAGAGCTAATCTTCCAATGGAAATAGCCAACATTGATTTCTCTCAGGTGCATTTTGAGGGAATTTTGTTTGTGTCCGATGGAAATAATACTAGGTTGACTAAAAAGAATGCTGAGTCTGCATTTTTAACAGGCATTCGGATGAAGATGAGAATTATACTACCAGTCTCTCATCATCTTTGCCATGATATTCCTGCCCATCACTGATGGACCATTCATATGCAATATTTAAATTTGACATGCAAGTTTAATCAAGGCAATAGTATCACTGAAGATCCAATCGAATTGACCGATAGTGAAGGTGAACCAATAGTCTTGTCCAAAAAACTAAAAGGGTCAAGATTCTTTCTCCCCTTTATGTGTGATATAATTTGTATACCACTTCCCATATACAACATATCTGTCGCTTCCAATCAGTCTGCGTAAATGTTGCGCTCACTCTGCCCTCCCTCACAACACCCACTTCCCGTTTGTGACATTGATGAGTGAACATTTTTTGTGCGAGTGTCGAGCGAGTGCGAGCAGGAATGAATTGTCTTTCTCAAGATTCATTGTACTCCTAATAAGTGCTCGAAAGATGTAATCTTACGTTGATCGCACTTGATCGAAGAAATTACAAAAAGAATATATTTGACCGCAGTATTTTGCTTTCGGGCAGCCACACCAGCAGTAGCAGCAGCTTTCTTCTTGCTAGTCGCCTTCTTCACAGCAGCAAGTTTGTTTTTGTTTTTTGCAGCAGTAACTGTTCCAAAATGATCTAACCGCTGTACGATTATAATTGAGTGGAGCTGGCATCTACTTATATACAGATTTTTGTGATTTCAATAGCTAGCTTTCAAAACAATTTTTGAGCTGTTGAAACAAGTTTTTGGATCAATAAGTAACACACATATAACGCGTAGACATTTTATCTTTTGAATGAAGCGGTTATCATACCATTTTTTTTCATCCGGCGAAGAGGGTTTATTGCTCAAAATCCTGTTTCTCCAATGTAACACTCTCGTTCTCGAAGCTTTGAACTTACACCCCAGTATAGAAATGAAAGATGTAGTCCGACGTCAACATTATTTTCACATAAAACGTCTTGCAAAAAAATGTCATGTTGAAATTTTCTACATATTTCAATACTTCCCCTTGGTTCACCGTGACTGGTTCGCGCTGACATAAGTGTGATCACAACAAACGCGAGCTGGCTCCTCTCTCTCAGGTCTTAACCCGTCTTCTCCTACAAAGAATCTGAACTATTTCCATCAAGCATTTGGGGAGAAAAGTATATATCCACAATGTCATACAAACACATATCTCATTACTCACATCGGGTGACATAATGTGTAATGTGTGCGATCATTCCCCGGAGATAAGCTATTGTTATTCCATGCAAGCATTGGATCGCGTGTTCGCCTCGGAGGAGAAAATGAAACAGTTTAAGTAGTGAAATTAAAAGCTCACTACCGTTGCCTCATAATCGCATCCACATGTGTGTCGACTATGTGGAGTGAATGGGTGACGACGATAAATGAAACGATAAAATCGATTGCTGTGGGTGTATATTTGGCGGATGAGGTTCTCTGTTGACAGTTATTATAGAATGGGGGTTTCCGCGCGAGTACATGTGATGATTCCAGTTCAGTAAGTCACGAAGAACAGATAGGCGTGAATACAGAACGTTCAAACTGATTAGAGACTCTGGAAGTTTGGTACAGTAATGTTGGTCCTGTTGATTTGAGGACTGCTTTTTCATTTTAGTTTTTTCATTATTCTCGAAGTTTAAATAATATCCAGTTCCACGTACAACATCGAGTCTCTCTCGTGATGCGCTTGCATATCACAAGGCACAGAGACGCTCAGCAGAGAAGTGAGCTTACTCGATGCGTGATCCATCGAAGCGTTTGCATTTGGTTCGCTCTTTTGAAAATCAAATCGCACGGGAAGGGGTTAAATAATATCTTTGAAAAACATTATAAATATTTGAAAGAATCAGTCATTGCAGACTAACCTGAAGTAGCATGAACGGTGTAGTGAAAAAAAAATGTGTTGACTGATTTCTTCCGCTATCTTACATATTTTTCAAGTACCATCACAATGCCAATCACGTACTTCTGCCGATGTCGCCATCAAGTGGTTCCTACTATACAACAAGGCGATTGTGAAATCTGACCATTCCTAATGTTTCTGATGACGTATCGAATATTTAATAGGGCTTTATGGACGCAGTCTATATGGTCTATATAAGAATATTTACATTCACTCCCGGAAAATTGGGGAAGCGGATAGCTTTTCCTAGTGAATAGCAATTACATTCATACAAACATATCACTAATCGGGTAGTTAACTTTTATAGAAAGTTCACAGTAAAGGCAAAACTATAATTTTTTTTTATTCTTTGGACTATGTACCGTTCTGAATCATATTTCGGACACTTTGTAATAATAAAAATGCTAATAATGAAATGCTTAATGGCCTGATGATACCTTCTATATAGTGATTCTCAGATTTTCGTGAAAATTGGTAGTTTTGATCTTTATCGTAAAACATTTGACCTGTATTTATTATTTTTTCATTAGGGTGACCATTTCCATTCTAGGGTTGTCCGAAAAATCAACTTTTTCCTCTTTTTTTTTTTTCAAAAATGACTTTTTTGAAAAAATCATGACTTATGAACTACTAGACCGATTCAGATGATCGACATATCAAATTAAAGCCATTCACCAGGTCTTTTTTGAAAAAAATACTGTACCTGCAGAAAATTTGAATTCTGCTCCCGTTATTATTGATTGTATTCGTTTTTTATTGTTTTTATAGTCTCGGGACCAAAGGCGCTATATTTGGATTTTTTTGGATGATTTTTCACAAAACATATGTCGAAACCGAAGAAACGTTTTTTTTTTTTCGTTTTTAAGTTTTTAAGTGATTTGAACGCTCAGGTCGGCCAGGAGGAGGAATTCAGACCGGTAATTGGTAGGTTCAGCGCCCATCAGCGAACCAACGAAAACGGCCTAAGACTTATCGACTTCGCTGCCTCTAAGAACATGGCCATACGTAGCACCTTCTTCCAGCACAGCCTCCAATACCGTTACACCTGGAGATCAGCACAGCAAACAGAAACACAAATTGACCACGTTTTGATGGACGGTCGGCACTTCTCAGATATCATCGACGTCAGAACCTATCGTGGCGCTACCATCGATTCAGACCACTACCTGGTGATGGTCAAACTGCGTTCTAAACTGTCAGTCGTCAATAACATAAGACACCAGTGCTCACCACGGTACCACCTACGACGACTACAGGAGCCGAACGTTGCTGCAACATATTCGCAGCGTCTTGAAGCTGCGTTACCGGGGGTAGACGAACTGGATGCTGTTCCCCTCGATGAATGCTGGAACTCCTTAAAATCAGCAATTAGCAGCACAGCAGAGACCGTCATCGGGTATGAACAACGAGGACAACGGAACGAATGGTTTGACGACGAGTGCCGAGCGCTCCTGAACGAGAAGGATGCAGCACGCGCAGCCATGCTGCAACGAGCGACTCGACAAAACGTGGAACGATACAGACTGAAACGAAGGCAGCAAACACATCTCTTTCGGGAAAAAAAGCGCCGCCTGGAAGAGAAAGAGTGTGAGGAGATGGAGCTGCTTTATCGTTCTCGAGAATCGCGGAAGTTCTTCAAGAAACTAAACGCCTCGCACAAAGGCTTTGTGCCGCGGGCCGAAATGTGCAGAAACAAGGAAGGAGGCATCTTGACGAACGAACGCGAGGTGATCGAAAGGTGGAGGCAGCACTACGATGAACACCTGAACAGCGCGCAGACAGGAGACCTAGACGGCGTTGAGGAGGACTACACCGGTGCAATGAACAACGACGACGTACCACCCCCGACGATGGGTGAAGTTAAGGAGGCCATTAATCAGCTCAAGAACCACAAAGCAGCTGGTAAGGATGGCCTCGTAGCGGAGCTCTTCAAGGGAGGTCCGAGAAAACTTGTAGAGTGTATGCACCGGTTGATAGTCAGGATCTGGGACACAGAACAGCTACCGGAGGAGTGGAAGGACGTGGTAATCTGCCCCATCTATAAAAAAGGCGACAAGTTGGATTGTGGGAACTATCGTGCCATCACAATCCTGAATGGTGCCTACAAAATTTTGTCTCAGATCCTCTTCCGCCGCCTATCGCCAATAGTAAGTAGATTTGTGGGAAGTTATCAGGCCGGATTCATGCCCGGTTGCTCGACGACGGACCAGATTTCTACACTGCGGCAGATCCTCCAAAAGTGCCGCGAGTATCAGGTCCCTACACACCACATCTTCGTCGACTTCAAGGCCGCATATGATACAATCGACCGACGACAGCTATGGAGGATCATGGACGAACACGGCTTTCCCCGAAAGCTGACAAGACTGATTCAGGCAACGATGAACGGTGTGCGGTGCAGTGTGCGGATCTCAGGTGAGCTGTCGGAATCATTTGAGACTCACAGGGGACTTCGACAAGGCGATGGAATCTCCTGTCTGCTCTTCAACGTGGCGCTGGAAGGTGTTATGCGGAGAGCGGGCTTCAACATGCGGGGCACGATTTTCAACAAGTCTAGTCAGTTTATCTGCTTCGCCGACGACGTGGACATAATCGGAAGAACACATGCGACGGTAGCCGACTTGTATACCCGACTGAAACACGAAGCAGGGCTGATTGGGCTTGGGATCAATGCGTCTAAGTCTAAATACATGCTAGCTGGAGGGACTGATCGCAACAGAGTTCTTCTTGGTAGTAGTGTTGTGATCGACGGCGACGAGCTCGAGGTGGTAGAGGAATTTGTCTACCTTGGCTCGTTGATAACAACTGACAACAACAACAGCCGTGAAATTCGAAGACGCATTGTCAATGGAAGTCGTGCCTACTATGGGCTCCGCAAATCCTTGAGGTCCAACAAACTCCGACCCCGTACGAAGTGTACCATGTACAAATCCCTAATTCGACCGGTTGTTCTCTATGGGTACGAAGCATGGACGATGCTTGAAGAGGACTCACAAGCGCTTGGAGTTTTCGAACGCCGAGTGCTCAGAACAATATACGGTGGTGTACAGGAAAGCGGAGTATGGAGAAGGAGAATGAACCACGAACTGGCGCAACTTCGCCGTAGAGCTCAGCATTCAGAAAGTCGCCAAGGCTGGACGAGTGCGATGGGCAGGGCATGTTGGAAGATTGCCGGACAGCAGCCCTGCAAAGATGGTGTTCGCATCGAATCCGGTAGGAACAAGAAGGAGAGGAGCCCAGCGAGCGAGGTGGTTGGACCAGGTGGAGCAGGACTTGGCAAGAATCGGTGCAGCCGGGAGTTGGAGAACTGCAGCCATGGATCGGGACTATTGGCGAAAAATTGTGAAGAAGATCTAATCTCTCAATGGGATGTAGTATCATTATAAATAAAAAGTTATGATTTTTCAAAGTTAACCGATGTTTCGAAAAATGATTTTTTTCCAACACAAAAATTCATTACTTTTGATCTACTGGACCGATTCAAATGATCGACACATAAAATTAAAGCCAATTAGATAGAATTTTTTGAAGAATATTAGACATGCGAAAATAAAAAATGGATTTTGATTTCGTAATTATTTATTTTATTGGTTTTTTTTTTCAAAGTTTACATGGTTTCGGGACCAAGCATGCTATATTTTTAATATTTTTTCTCGAAAGCTGAGGTTTTTTACATAACATATCCAAAATCAGAGAAGTGTTATTTTTTGATGATTTTTCAAAGTTAATATGTTTTCAGTCTTCGTTCAATATTTCTATTCTGGATGTATGCGACTAAAATTCAATAAATTGGAAAATTTGTATTTTTTTCAAAAAAGCAAAGTAATTTTTGGAAAAAAGTGATAAATGATTATTTGGACCAGTGGTTACCTTTGAAAAATCAAAAACGAAAAAAATGTCACTTTGGTTTCGACATATGTTATGTGAAAAATCCTTAGCTTTTCAGAAAAAATATTAAAATATATAGTGCCTTTGGTCCCGAGACTATGAGAACAATTAAAAACGAATACTAGAACAGAATTCATATTTTTCACAGGTGTAGTATTTTTTCAAAAAAAACCAGGTGATTGGCTTTAATTTGATATGTCGATCATCTGAAGTAGTAGTTTAGTAGTTAAAAAGTTATGAATTTTCGAAAAAAGTTATTTTTGGGAAAAAAGGAAAAAGTTGACTTTTCGGACAACCCTAAAATGAAAATGGTCACCCTAACAAAAAAATGAAAAAAATACGGGTCTAATAATTTGCGATAAAGAAAAAAATTAACACTTTTGACGAAAATCTGAGAACCGCTATATCGGTTTGGCATGGAATGGCTGTATATTACATAAATACATAACAAAGGCACTTACCCGTTCCGTCCATAACGTTCGGGACTCGTCGTTAACAAACACTTATCACAATATAAACAATAACATTGCAGAAGCAAAACAATAACAATCGCATTGTCATAGGATATGAACGTATGGAAACGAACCTGCTATAAACAAAGGCCCATTGTTTATAGCGAATATTCTAGAATACCCGAGCAAAACTGCAACAATAGAATTTACTGTAGCGTGTACAGTATAAATAGGACATGAAATGTTCAGTGGCGATTAAACTATTGTAGAGAATGTTCAGTTACAATAAGACCATCAGAGGGAAATGTTCTGTTTCAAATCAACCATCGTAGTGAAATGTTCTGTCGCAAATAAACTTTCGAAGTAAAACAGTGAATTGGTGAAACTACCTAGTGTTCCGAAGTGAAGTTAACCCTTTCCCGTACCACATCGAGCCTCACTCGTGGGTACTTGAATAACATAGGGCGCTAGAATGCTCAGCAGGCTAGTGAAATTACTTGATGTGTGACGTATTAAATAATACGGAAAGGGGTTAAATGCCTGGTCGATCGAAGTACCAAAAGTATCGGGAAATGTTCGATTCCAGTTTCGAGTCCGCCAGTCGCCGATTTTCTCCCGTAACAAAAACTATTCAACTTTTTTGGACGTAGAACTACTTCTTCCATTAGGTTTGCCAAATCAGAAAACAGGTCACGTTTTTATGAAATAAAGTTAACGTTAATATCTATTTTTGCCGCGAACGGATTTTGACGATTTACATACCAAACGAATCAAAAATTCCCCAAGATTTGTTTTTCATGCTATATATTACAATCCACTGGTGTGTACACGGGTATCAATTGATGAAAACTAGAAGGATTTCCATTCTCCCATACATTTGCTCTGCTCATTTGTGAGCTTCCCTACCCATGCCGTCAATAACGAGCAACTTATCGGCGATCAACGAAAGAGAATGATTAAAAGTCTCCGTGCACAAATAAAAGAAGAGGAAGAAGATCGAAGGGATTCCCCTTGACTATTTGCCTAGAGCATAAATATTGAATCTCGCTGAGGCAAACTTTCAGTATTGTTCTAGATACTAAGCAATAAAAATCGCTTGTTTTTCATTGTTTTGCGTCACCACATATCTTCGTTTCGGATTGAGCTGTGGATGCGACCAAATAACTTACTCACAGATGTCTCTGGCATTGCAATCTTTACATCAAACTCATGCCATTCCATTAAGGTTCTGAACTACACAATTGTGTGGGGAATTATCAAGCTAGGGTATCATCGGCTCACCAAGAAAATAACAGTTCTGGAATTTCGCGTGTGATTTGGTTTCGCATGACAGTAGCAAAACTCTCCACCAAGGATGACATCTAGACCGGCAATATCAACAGGGAAGGCCTTCTGTTGACGAGAACGCAAAACGGAGATAAGTGTGTGTGTATATATAGTTGCTTCAAGCCATCGATATATGGATATTTGTGTGCATGCGTGCGTGCTTCGTGACCCGTGCGTAAAAATAGTAGTTACATCTTCGCTACGCTGAAACCCCATTTGTATCTGCTCTCGTGTGCATTGGCCCTGTCGCGGAGCAACAATCGTTTAATTTTTTAGTGCTATGATGGACGATTGTTTGGTGGTGCAAATTATGCAGTCGTGATGATGAATATAAAGGAGTAGAGGGGAATATTTGCGCTAGGGTATGTATAATGAATCTATGCTGAGGCAAATATTCTGTCTTTTTCATTACTCGAACCAGTTTACATCGCTTGTCTTCCGTCGTCATAAGGGCATAATTGATGCCTTCGACATTGCGTCAATGAATTGAACTGACGCTCTGGCGATGCAGATGTGAAAGTTTTGTGCCATATAATTATTTTGGGAATACCAAGCTAGACCATCGTGAATGTCGTACTGTAATATTAAGAGTTATTTGGGTTCGCGTGCCAGTTGCAAAACTGCCTTCAACTAGGATTTCATTTGCATTAATCGTGATCATAATGCTACTCTTCGAGTTTATTTTGTTTGTTTAGTCACCATGAAAATAAATGTCATTCTGAAATTTTGTATGTGATTTGGTTTCGCTTGCCAGTAGCAAAACTTTCTCCACTAAGGATAACAGCTGCGCTTATCACGAGCATGAGAAATCAATGCAACTTTTTTCCAAGCAAGTACAGTAAAACCTGTTTTTATGCGATTTTTTTTGTGCGATTGTCTGTTCTTGTGCGTTTTTTTTTTTGTGTGGTGCATGAAAAGAAGCATATTCGACGAAGTTATCGTTCATTTAGTTTTTTTCGATGGTTTATATGCATTTCAGTGCGAAAAAAGCATATTTGCGTCTCAATGATCCACTTCTGAAATTATTCCCCTCCACTCATCAAATGCTCTAAGTTTTTCTAAGTTTTTGCATGACATGATTTCTAACAGCAACACGTTTCGACATGCAACTAAAAGCATAAAACAGGCACACGCAACCGAAAAGGCAAAGTGTCCATCGCAAAGCAGGGAAACAAAAGGAAATTGAACGGTGAATGGCGTGGATTTGAGTTATTTTCTTGGGGGAAACTTTTTTTAAGCGGTCCCTATCTACCGCACGAAAAAAGTTTTTTTTCAAAATGTGTACCGAACACGGTTTTTTAAAGCTGATGGTGAAGTTTTGCACGATTTTTTTCATTCGACTTTTTTTGTGCGGTCCCTATCCCCCACACAAAAGACCTTCTTCTTGCCTGTAATATTAACTCTCCTGTACTCGCGTGCAAAATCATAACACGTATACTCGCGCACGGTGTCATAGACCGAAAATTGAACTTCTCTGTAATGTTGCCATTGTGTATTTTTCAGGCTTTATTGGCATTATTTTGAAGAAGAGGGTATGATTGAATGAAAAAGACGGGTGGGTAATGTCGGGGACATAACCGGAGTGACGTAGGACTATACAAAGGGGACAGCTTTTGTTAAATATATATTTCAAATATATTGTTTTATTTTCTTCTCCTACGTGAATACCTACCTATCTACCTGAAAAATGGATTAGTTTACTGTTTAATCACTCGATATCCCCATCTTGTTCGGTTAAACCTTCCTGTTTAGCTTTTGCGTTTGCCACTCGCCACAGCTTTCACAGTTGGAAAATTTCTTCCCATCCAGCTTGTGACATGTTGGTCAGTAAATTAAATTTAATGCGACGTGCCGGAGAAACACTCAGTGTCACATTTGAGGCGATTTAAACCTGTAATTGAACATTTCCGATGACAGTGGTACAGTGTCGACTTTCGATGTGGGGTCATAATTTGGACCCCGAACTCTATGTTTACAAAAATGTCGCATTACAGATCCATCCAATTAGCTCAATGTCGAGCTAAATATAAATTACTGTACTTTCAATCTAGAAGCAAATTAAGAATTGGTGAAAATTGGATAATCGGGAAAGTCCCCAACCATCAATAAGCTCAGAACAACTGCCAAATTCACATACTCATCATGGCAAACAAATTATAAAAAAATCAATTTGTGTTTTATTATTATTTTGGATATTATTTTAGAATGCATTGAACTGTATTCCGTAAACTCTTTTTTGAAAGGTTTAATGGCCCTGATAAGCGCCGTGTTTTATGGAATGGTTCCAATTTAGAAAACTTAGTACTCGTGGTTTAAAAATTGCCACCAAAGCAGTTTGTATAAAGAACAAACTTTTTTCTTCTGCTACCTGATGCCGTTTTGCGATTGCGTTTGCCACTCGCTGCAACTGCCTGTTGTCTTGATGTCCACCGAACCGAATGTGTTCTGTTCCGAATGCAGGTTTTCTTATCGTCGCGAGCAGCTTTGTCAGCTAACTCGATCACTCCGGCGGCCGAAACTATATAACGCCGGCTAGGTGGACTGGTACACAGGTACTAACGCGCTCGGCCTAGCTACCCTTCCGGTGCAATTGGCGGATACACCTACGGGAAATTGCAGACCACCACGGTTCGAGCGGGATTTTGCCTTTCCCTTCTCTTTTCTTCCTTTGTTGAGTACACGATGCCGATGCCGTACAACCACACGGGTTTACGGTTTGAAAGAAAATAAGATATATTTTTGGGGTCCGCGTGTTTTATACTCTAGCGGTACACACTCACAGGTTAGAGACAAATCGGCAGACTCAGCCAAAGGGGCGAGTCCAACGAGACGAACGAAGGGAGCGATGGCAAAAAAATACATTCATTACGATTTGTTCGCTCGTTGGATTCACATACAGGCTAAAAAGGGTCCTTTTCAGGATCACAAAAAGTCTAAAGAGTTTATTGTTTTGTTATCACTCGATATCCCCATCTTGTTCGGCTAAACCTTCCTGTTTAGCGATTTGTTGCCACTCTCCACAGCTTTCACAGTTGGAAAATTTCTTCTCATCCAGCTTTGTGACATGTTGTACAGTAAATTACATTCAATGCGACGTGCCGAAGCGCCACTCAGTGTCGCATTGGAGGTAATTTTATCCTGTAATTGAACATTTGCGATGACAGTGGTACAGTGTCGACTTTCAATGTGGGGTCATAATTTGGATCTCTATGTTTACAAAAATGTCCAACTAAATGAGTCGCATTACATGTCAGTCCAATTAGCTAAATGTCGAATTAATTGTAAATTACTGTACTTTCAATCTGGAAACAATTTAAGAATTGGTGAAAATTGAATAATCGGGAAAGTCCCCAACTATCAATAAGCTCAGAACAACTGCCAAATTCACATACTACCCTTGCGGCCTAGCTACCCTTGCGGGGAACTCCAGAACAACACGGTTCGAGCGGGATTTTGCCTTTCCCTTCACTTTTCCTCCTTTACCATGTCCAGGCATGGCTGCTTGGGTTGGTTTGTTGATGTGTTGTGATGCGAACCGATGTGGTGTACGGTTTGAATGAGAATGATCGTTACGGCAGCGGAGCGGGGATTTTTAAGCTGACTGGCTGGCTCGAGAATTACGCATGTGTGAGACTGCGACCAATGTTTCGTTCATTTTTTTCTTCTTCCTTTCCAATCGTGCTTCATTCTATTTCGCTGCTGCTCTGGTTGCCCGTTTTGGTCGGTACGATTTGAGGAGCACAAAATGGACCAATCAAAAATGGGCACATAGTGCATTTTGACAATGCTTGATATTTCACAATTATTCAATTATTTATCTCAAGAAAAATGAAATGTTATTCATTATGATAGATGCGTAGATATATTTCCTATCAATTGATGCAAAAACCTTTGCGATCTATTGAGAAATGCTCGAGTTATAAGCGTTCCAAATCTTGCATTTTTTCCTACTTGTTCAGTGCCTAGATTTCCATTTCACCCCCTATATCTTCCGGTTAGACGTAGTCCTACGTCAAAAAACTCCAAAAAATATGTTTTCTTCGTCTTTATTATGTTTTAATAGTCATCTAATTCAGCCTTTAAAATAGAGTAATTTTTGATACTCCGACACAAGTAACGAAATTCGAATTTTTCACTGTTATTAATTAAAAGTAAGCAACTGAATATAATTCATGGAAGTATAAAGAGCTATAAAATAACATAAAAACGTATTAATTGATTGTGGTTTCATTGGAGTAAGAATCAGAACATAGCATAACTGCATGCTCGAAACAAACATTTTTTTTTTACATTTCATGCAGTTGTTGCGTGTTTTTCGAGTCTTTTATCGAAGAGAAGAATGTATAACGACCTTCTAGATAATTACCAGATGATAAAGGTTCTGGAATATAAAGTTTGCATATTTCTAATATTCTTTGTCTCTGTTTTCTTGGTAAACTAAGAATTAATTTCTTTTTTTTAAATGGGGCTTAAAAAGATGATATGAAGGATTTCTAGAAACTTCCTTTTATTTTTCATGTTTTCTTGTCGATATTGTCCATTATAAAAAAAATATCCCCGAAACTGTAACTGTTAAAAATTACTATAAGCTACCGATTAGTTTATAGTTTACTGTTTACAGTTCTTCCACATGGGAAATTATTTCACAAGTGTGTATATGTATGACCATTATATTTAGCGAATAATTATACGAAAGTCAAACATTTATATTTTGCTTTTGAACGTATGACTCTAACGACGAATATATCGACGAATAGTTAATATATGGATCCGTTCAATCCAGTTACAAAAGGCACTGAAATCAAATAAGAATAGTCCGGTAATGATCTTATGCTTTATATTCAATGAATATTCCACGCCACTAACATTAATTTATACATTTCATTCAACAATATTCTAGAATATAAAAAAGGCACTTGTCCAAAAAAGTTACTCCTATACTCGCGTCGGTGTGTCAGACCGAAAGTGTTGAAAAAGTGACACACGTCCCCATTGTACCAACACATGCGATAAGCTAAACGATGACGAACGACGAATAACGAAGCTAGAGAGAATCGCAAAGTCGTAGTGTTGATGTTTTCTGAGAAATGAACGAATTATTGATTTCTCGGTCTGACAGACCAATGCGCGAGTATAGGAGTGTTAACAGAAGCGTTTTGAGCGCAAAATGATGCGAAGTGTTTTTACTTCTAGTCGCTTCGAGCCACCAATGTATGGCTCTGTATACATGCTTGTTTGATGCTGGTCAACTGATCGTACAATAAATAAAACTATTTCAGGGTGACCAAACCATTCTACTAAATAGTTATTTCTGAAATTTCGCAGCATTAGAAAATAATATCCGAAGTTATAAACAAGCGACTCGAATAAAATAACAACGTAGTTCTACGTCAACAATGCGGTAGTGTCTTGGACACAACCTCCTATATTTTTTTAATTTTTATTTCTTACCTTACCTTCTTCGGAATATTCTGATGATGTACTGTATTCTATTAGTCAGATCATTTCATTTGATACCGATACTGAGGGAATTGCAAAAAAAACATACTCGAACATTTTTTGGTGGCGACCTTTTATTTATGTTGTTCATAATGTGGTGTATTCTCCAAGTCAAGCCATTCAGCCATTTTTTAGCGGCGACCAAATTGAGTTTTTCAAGATTCTGGAATACGCATTTTTATAATGAAAGTGAAAGTAGAATTAAAGGAATGTTCCAAAATTCAGATCAATCAATCAACAGCAACGGGGTCAATTTTGTTAATGTGGGACAACCCCAACAAACATTCAAACATACATACAAACAGGTCAAGCTGAATGAAACCATTAAAAAGTGATTGTTTATTTGGGAACTGCTGTCATCTTGGGTTTGGATTTTTCATTATCTAATGTGTTCTACCAGTTCAACCGAACACTTTCATTTGATACCCATATTGATGGGGCTTCGAAAAAAATACGGCGCCATTTTGTGGTGACGGCCATTTTGGATTTACATTTTTCATAAATAACTCTGTTTCATTTTTAGCATATCAATTCTTAGCGCACGGGTGGCAACCAAAATTTTGGATTTTTTTTCGGGGCCCCTGTGCTAAACAACAGAAGAGCTCCAAGAGAAATGAGAGTGTGTATGTGTTAGCTCTCTTTCCCTTTTCTCTGCAAGTATTTTTTGTTTTGTTCATGCTTGCTCCGTTTTGCTCAAAAACTGCACAGGAATCTCGGACGGAATAACATTATATAAGCGAAAAAGCGGCTTTGACTGTTTACCATATCCCAAACTACTACTCGCGAGAAAGGTAGTGGAAGACCAGTCAAAATTATCGACTATCGACTTATCGCAGAAGGACTTGTTTTTTTATCGTGCTTTTAACAAAAGGATTCACTAAGTCAACAAGATGCCACGAAAAGTTCAACTGTTCTCACGAGTACATCTGCAAAACATTGAAAAGAGTTAGAATAAAGTGCCAAAAGAGCCTCGGAATACACTGTGAAACAGTTTTCGATGATGACATCCCAATGCCGTTGGTTTGTAAAAAATATCCCACAAAAAGTTTTGTTTCGGACGATGAAAGTTCCTTCCCTCTTTCGAAGACGCACATTCCGGGAAACGATCGATACTTTTCCGATTTTTTCGATTTCGTCGAAAAAGATCTTCAAAGCTAATCGATCGTCGATCCCACCATTTTTTGAATCATATTTCTATAAATGTAGATATTGTCTAAACTTCTCGAACATTGCAAAATCTAATGTCTAACTTTTTGTGATTAATGAAAAAATAATTCTAGTATTGAGACACGAATTTCGGACGTTTTTTCGAGCTCCGTAGAAATAAAAAGAATATTTTGACTATTCATTATATCATTATTTGTTCATCTATCTTTTAACAATAAAAAAAATCGAACGAAGGAAAAATATTCATATATATATAGAATATTCGAACAGATTCTGAATCAGTAAAGATGCCGCTATCGCATGAACCTCGGACAAGTCAAAAAAAACTTTTTTGACAAAATGACGGCCGTTTGAAAAACAAAATGCGGTTCAAAACGTTTTTTTCTTGCGTTTCCCTATTTTTTAAAAATAGTATATCGTTTTTTAGAGGTTCATGGAGATGCCTGTAGATTGTATCCATATAATTCCGACATGAATCGGTTCAGTAGAACTTACACGATATACGTCAGTTTGAAAAAACAAGTTTCGAGAAAAACGCATTTGAAGTTCATTATTATGGCCGTACTAGGTTAGATACCGCATCACTAAAATGGCTCTAACCCGGTAATTAATAGGATTTTTGATAAGTCCTTTTTAGGGTATATTCTTGAATGCTTAAACTACAGAAATATGTAGAAAAAAATATGGATTTTTTTCAAATTTCTAGACTAGATTACTGCCTTAAGGAAAAATGTTAATACATACTAGTAACAATACTGTTAGGAGTTTGACTCCTTCAAACTTATGTAACTGAGCCTGTAAAAAAAGATAAATAATGAATCCACCTTAATGGGCACAAATTTATTTTCTTTTTGGACTACCACTTCAGAAAAACACATTTTTTGCCTTTTTTTGATTCCGTAACAAGAATTTTGAAACCCGTGCAACATTTCGTTAATGTTCATCAATTTACCATTTAATTTCAATTGATAAAAAATTAGAAACGGCATAAACTTCATTCATAGTTTAGTTGGATTACACGATTCAAATCAATCAATTTCCGAAGTCATCGTTGCACTCAATCCTTATCGACTCCAATTTCCGACATAGCTTCCCCAGTCATAGCATGGCTGGAATTACCAATTAGCCCCGCTTTGTAAAAGGTTCATATTCATCGTGTATACTTTCGAACATTCGACTCCGCGGCCACGTATTTGCGGTCGTGCAAATTCAAGGCATCAAATTACTTGCCCCAATGAGACAAAGCAGCGACAAAAAAAGTAATGTTTGTATGTTTGTTCCTACGAGCGTTCGATATGCGCGACACATGACGGTGTGTTAGTTATGGGTGCTAAGCGGCTCAAATTTGTCCCCGTTGCATGCAGTTGTTAACTGAAATGAGACAAGTCGGTCAGATTAACAAGATCAATTATGGATTCAGTTGTTTTCGATCTGGTCTTTTTCTTTCTTGCAGCTAGCTAACTCGTTCAAAACGATCCGTCACCATTCAGCGCTAGAATGCCGAAAGATGACGAACGGAGCATTATACCGGATTTACCGCGAGGTCCCCTGTGCGAGTACCGAGGGCTGGCAAAGTTCAACTGGAAGGACTTTAAGCTGGTACTGGAGGACCCTACGCTGATACGGATAAAGGTTTGATTGTTCATTATGACTGCTGCTGGTAATATAATTGTTACGAATTATTCAATTTTAGTACAATGTCTGGCGCAAACTGGAATCGGAACCGTTGTTCACTCCGCTGTCCTCGACACTGTCCGCCGACCAGCAGAAGGAACGCGCGGCGAAACAGGTCAACCGCGTAGCGGATTTGGAACTCGCTCCCGCGGACATCTACTCGATGGATTACAAGTACAGGGTGCGCTATCTGATGAGCATCAACGAGGCGTTGCATGCGGTGTGTCCCAGCATGTCGGTCAAGATTGCCCTTGGGGTGGGACTGTTCACGAATTCTCTGCTAGCGATGGGTACAGAGAGGCATTCGGCCATCTATAATGCAGCCTGGAATAGAGAGATAATCACCTGTCTAGCCATTACGGAAGTCAGCCATGGTAGTAATACCAAGCGGTGTCGAACAACGGCCACATATGACCCCAAAACGCAAGAGTTTATTATCAATACACCCGATTTTGAGGCGGCCAAGGCTTGGGTTGGAAATTTGGGTAAAACGGCCTCGATAGCACTACTGTTTGCCATTCTGTACACCAGTGATGGACAGAACCATGGCCTACAAGGTTTCCTGGTACCGATCAGGGATCCCAAGACACTGCTACCATATCCGGGGGTGATTGTTGGTGATATTGGGGAGAAAATCGGCCTCAACGGAATAGATAATGGGTTCGTAATGTTCAACAACTATCGGATACCGAGGGAGAACATGTTGAATCGGGCGGGAGACGTTACACCGGAGGGTGTCTACGAGAGCACCTTCAACGAACCGGGCAAGATTCTGGGCGCTGTGTTGGAATCCTTTTCCGCCGGTCGGTTAGGGATTATGCAAGAATCGTCAAATACACTTTCGCATGCGGCAGTCATTGCGGTGCGGTACGCGGCACTAAGGAAGCAGTTCGGACCCGAGAAGGATGGACCCGAGCAGTCTATTATTGAG